>NW_013952423.1:1736428-1739260 GCF_001266775.1 Austrofundulus limnaeus
TAGTAAAATAATTACTTAAGTGACGGAATGATCACATAATAATCAGTATGTTCCTGCTCGGTTCTGTGGACCCTGAAGTCAAACACAGACAAGATAAATGGATAATGTAAGTTTAGATTTTTATATTTTTTGCTCTTTATRTACAAATCAGGTCTCATCTCACTGCTGCGTGAACTTGTTGCACATTTCAGATCAGCAGGTTCAGATTCAAACAAAACCTGTAGACCAAAAAAAACCTGGTTCTGAACCAAGTAAAAGTAACTTTTTTTTATGTTACTAAAAAAACAAAGATTTATTAAAGTGACAAACTGGCAGCAGAAATAAAAGCTGTAATATGTTCAGAATAAGGTAGGATTTTAGCGCCCCCTTCAGGCCAAAAAACAAATAGAAGAAAATTCAGTGAAATTTACACATTTATGCTGGTTTGTTTTGTATTATAATAATAAAATTCATTTGTTTACAATACTTAATTTTTTTTAATTAGCAACAACAATAATTTCTTTGAACATATGAATAATAATCAAAAAGAAAACAACAGATTATGTCTCTGGATTATCCTGCAGCTTCCGATAATCTGATCTCGTTCTGTCAAACTGTCCTGCCAGAGTCGACACTCACTCTTGACGTAGACCGTGCTCCCGCTGGGCAGCACCACCACGTTGGACGAAGGGCTGGCAGGCCGGGGGGACTTCACTGTTGCTCCTACGAGCCCGCTCGACGCCGTGGCACTGGTGGAGGTGGAGGTGGTGCTTGTATAGGAGTAACACACCACGACTGTAAAGGCACGGTGAGATGTCAACACGTAAATATGTACCGACGAGCCGACAGCGCCTCCTGCTGGCTTTTCGACAGGGAATCCTCACAGAAGAGCAGGAAGTTGTAGTTGTGAAAGGAAATGTCTGAGCCTGGCAGACATTTAGTTTAAACTTGACCGTACCTTCTTTGTTCCCTGTTTCAGCTGGCAGCAGAAGCGAGGCGTTCTGATTGGCTGTGATGCTGGCCACGGCGTTGGCGGTGGCCGTGAAGGCCGTCTGAGGGACCAGCCTCGGCATCAAAGGAACAAGCCGGCGTCCTTCGATGGACCACTCAGACGAGCTGTTTGGACCAGACATGCTGAAAAATATGGACAGCGTCACAGAGCGCTCCGTTTATTACTGGTCACTGTAATTTCTGAACAGTGAATGTTACAAAGACTCACTGATATGCAATGGTGGTGAGACGCTCATCGTTGACGGCCCTGCGGACTTCTGCACGATGACGCTCCGTTGAGATGCTGAGATGGGAACAAGAAACTATTTTAAATAACGAAATTTCTGATTTTAGCTGASAGCAAATGAAAACAAATACCCGAGAATTTTAGTGAGGTCTGCCAGTAGATCCTTCTTATCCTTTGTCAGGTCTCCTTGGGCTCTCAGGGCACTGATCACTCCCGCGTACGCCTCCAGCTCTGAGGGCAGAAACCATAAACATCAGGTTGAGTATTAAAAATCTAGATTTTACCAGTTTTATATCTTATATTATGTCATCAGAATCAGCCTCTCTTGAATGTTTTTTCTGACCTAGCTTACGGAGAATTCTTTTACACTCGTCCCTCCCCAAGTCGAGGATGGTGGGCCACACCACTGGCATGGTACCAGTCAAAACTGGTTTCTCCAGCTGAATCATCGGCTGAAARGAGCAGACACCTTAGTTCAAAAACCAACTTCGTTAGTAAGAACATTTGTACAGGTTGATCTCCAGTGTTGCTTAACAATACTTGTTTATTTTAACTAAATCTGAGTCTGAATATGTTCTTCTGAACTCTAATGTATTATTTCAAACAAATATGCCTTATTTTTGCAATTTTTTCATTTAAATTAGGTAGTAAAGTCTTCACAAACCTGTTTTCAAATGTCTCAACAGTTAATTTGTTTAAGTGTCCAATGTTAAGGGCTGCAATTTACTTCATTTAGTTTATATTACTAAATAATAGGCTTGGGCACAAACACTTTAAGAAGCTCTGACAAAATCCTTTAAGACTACAGGTTGTAATGGTACACAAACACAATTTAACAGCAAATTAAAATGTYAGAAAAAGATTTTAAGTGTTTTATATAGCCGAGTATTTGCTGCTGGGCCTTGAGGCTTAACTAAACAGAAACAAGGCCCTGAACTCATTTTCTTTAATTCTAATGCTTTCTAGAGCACAACACTAAAGCCGAATATTACAGAATGGTTCATTAGTAGGAAATACATAAGTTGACCTACCAAGATCAGATATTCAAGCACAAAACAAAGAAAAAAAATTTAAATGTAATTTTTTCCAATGAAATTCTGCCACTCCAACGACAAACCGATATTCAACTATGTCAACACTATACTAAGGGAATAACAGGTGAGAYGTACTATTAAAATAAATGGTGTAATATTAAATACGATAGTAAAATAAATAAAACTCTGAAAACTCTTGCAAATTCGGGCATAAACCGGCTCGCTATGAACAAAATCTTACCATTAGTTAGCAGGGCAACATCCAGGCCTTTCGTAGATCCGKAGTCCAAACAAACCAAACTGTGCATTAAATATTAAAATATCGTTTACATCATGAGGCAATTTTATAAGTATAAACGTGGAGAAAAAAAGGTCAAATTAATTAAATGATTCAAAATCCCCAAAGATGCGCCAATGTTTATGTTAAGTTGCAGCGGCTGGCCTAGCTGGAGGTTTCTTCTTCCGGTGAGGAGATTATTTTCGTCATCAGGCGCCGCTCTGCCCCCTACCGGTGGAGGACTGTACTGCCGAGCGGAAAATGCAGATCCACGGCTACTTTAGACAAGCTCTCCTCAGTTTTTT
>NW_013952423.1:1739576-1750353 GCF_001266775.1 Austrofundulus limnaeus
TTTTTTTCCATCCGCATGATGCAGCGGAGCAACAAGCAGTTCTGTCTGAACATTTTACTAAACATTGAGACCAACATTTGWCCCGAAGGATCCGTCAGAAATCCGACCAGAGTTCGAGCAGCGGGAGTGAAAAAGTTCATTTTTGGACGTTTTGCGGCCGAAGTTTGACGCAGCTTTTCTCCGGACACCAGGGAGAAAAAAAGAGTTGGAGGGTCGTGATGGAAGTGTTTCCTGGAGAAAAATGAGATATTTCCCCATTTTAAACTCGGAAGGTTTGAGGATGAGGAAAGTCGGGAGGGAGAGTAATTTAAAGTTTTCCAGATGTCTGTTTTGATGCGGGCTGAAACTCTTTTTACTCAGATAAAGAAAAGTTTCTGCTTTTCTGCAGCATCGCTGGATTTAAWTTTTTTCTCTTTGGATTCATACAGAAAACACCCAAACCTTTAGGGATAACGGGATTAATTTTATTCTGAACTCATCTTTGGGATATGATTGGACCCCTTTGGAGACAAAACAAAGCAGAAAAAAGTCAATATTTGTTATAAAAATGATAATTGGGTGAAATTCTTCTGAAACTCAAAACAAGGGAAGCCCAACGATGGGCACACAGCCAACACTCACTGACAGGTAGGTGAAAATAGGCAAGAATTTATATTTTAATTTATTTTTGTAAGTTTCTTCTTTCTAACTTTTCATCAATGTTAACACACAGAGCTTAAATATCGATTATTTTTTATCAACTAATCACATGTAAATGTCATCTTTTCTCTGTAAAAATCTCATATTTTAATGTTTAATTTGGTACATACATTAAAACTGTAAATGTCACACTACAGACAAAAGTTTGTCCTGAGAAAATAGCTGCTAAAATACTAGTTTAATGAAGAATTCTGATTTTTTTGCAATGAGTTTCTAAAAAATGTAAACAGTCAATATCTTACCTGCTTTGGGTAGGTTTTTATATAACCTCCGTTTGGAGACTTTAATTCTGACCAGCTATTTGTTGCTGTCATATTAAACAACTCCAGCTTACCTTTTTTATAGCAGCTCATGTAAATGTCGTTTTTAAAAACCTTGCACAGATTATTTAAGAGCATGTTTTAGAAACAAATAGCAGCTATAAAGAGGGTTAAAACCGCATTAACAATAAAGTCAAACCAATGATTCAGTGTATAATTTAAAAAAGTAGTAAAAACTGCACCCTAACTATATTATTATTATTATTTATTATTATTATTATTATGTTTAGTAACAGACTTTTCTCTGAGGCAGCGTCAAAAAAGCACAAGCGACTTCATCTGAAACTCAAAGAAAGTCATCTGATTACTTGACCTTCAGCCTGCAGAAAGGAGCAGGTCTGTTTCTGTTCTGCTCCTCCTAAAACAATGAGTCTGTTCATGATTTTTTTTATTTGAATTTCCACATAAAAATCATGAATTTTTCCAGTTTGTCTCCAAATCTGCTCAAACGGGGCGACCAAGCCCCAAATTGGTCTTGTTGCAATGATCTTTGTGTCATTCAAATAAATAAATAAATAAATTAAAATAATGTGCATACAAAATAACATATCAAGATTTTAATAAAGAAAGAACTTGGTTATTAGCCTAGCTTAGCATAAAGGCATAAGCTGGAAAAAAAGAACATTGGTTGAATAATGTTTAAACAACACTGTTTATTTCAGTGATAGTTTATTTTTTATTTTTTGTAGAAAACAAATGCCTCAGTGCTAAGCTAGGCTAACAACCTACCTTTTATGAGTTATTCCCTTTGAGCACTAAATACTACAATTTGTTAATTATTTATTCAATATTCTATTCAATATGATGTTTTTCCAGTGTTAATATTAATAATAATAAAGCCCCCCACCCCGAAAGGCAGTAAAATTACATTTTAATAATTATAATTCTTTACCATGGAAAGTAGCAACATATCTTAAAGTCTTTATGCTCTTTTTAAAAACTATAAAGTAACATATCTGCAGTGTTTGTTTTTATTAAGGAAACTATAAAACGGACATCCTGTTTACCACTTCTATGTGAATTCTACAGATTATTCGCCATGCTTGTGTGTTAAACGGGGCGCTGTTGCTGAGTTACACTCAGTGCCAACTCCAGCAGTGATGAGGTCACATCTTGGACGATGTTCAAGCGCTTCTACAAGAGGAGAATTTAATTTGAGCTGCCTTTAGGGTTTCTAATTTACTGTTCGTATGTGGCGCGTTCACCTGCCTGCCTTGTCTTAAAGGGCAGGATGAACTCTATGTTTTCTGGTGAATAACAGWATCATGGTTGTCAGAATAATGATGATGTCACACGCAGCAGTAAACATGGATGCTACATGTTAGCATGGTTGGGTCGGATATCCCAGCGTGTGTGGCGTTCCTCGATAMCAAACGAGCTTGCGGCCCATTGAATGTGACGTGTAGCCAATCAGAAAGAGAGGTGAYGGGAACATAGAGGGGCGTTCAAAATACAGAAGACAAACAAAGTGACATGGAGCTCCAGAAACTCCACTGGGTTTCTTTTTGTTTTGTATTTTCTCTGTTAAAAATTGCCCACAAACTCTCGCCATTGCTTCTTCCTCGTCAGCCATGTTTATTTACTCTGAGCTCACGTTTGATCTCGAGATATCGCGAGATTTCCCGTCCAACATCTGAACGTTGAACAGGTTTAGAAAATCGACCTACAATTTAAAAATCTTGCAGTGTGAACCAGGCCCAACAGAGAGGCCCGCCTTTACCTGCACAGCTGCATGAACACCTCATGTCCCTGAGCTGCAGGATCTGTCTCTATGTTTCCTCCTTCAGTCTGAAAACTAATAAAGGATTAAAACTGCATGAAAACACATCAATATGTCCTGCTGTGTTCCTGCAGAGAGAACGAAGAGGCGGAAGGAAGAAGTCAGGTTGAGGCCGTAATCACATTTCTTACAGAGACCGTTTTGCTCGGTCGCGTCCAGTTTTGACCACCCCCTTCCCCCTCCCTCCACCACCCCTCCCAGCCCAGTGGTAATGACAGGAAGTAGTGACATCACAGCTGAACAATGTCCACAAGGGTCATCAGATCCCTGGCCCTTCCTGCCAGCCACACAGAGCTCAGACAGCACAGACTTCTGCCTTAAAGTGTGAAATATTTCAGGATGAGACAGAGCTACATATATAAACAAAAACTCAACATCAACCCCTTAATATCCTGCTAGTTTGTCTGGTTACAGTTTATAAATTAACCATTAGCACACTGGGGGCATGGAAGTAACTACAGTTTTAGTAATTTTTTGGCTCAGAGGAGTATGAGTTTTGGGAAACAGTTCAGCAACGATCCAAATCTTTTTAGCGACTCTTTCAAACAACAAGCAACACGGCTGAGCTCATGAGGCCTCCTGAGTCGTTTTGACCCAAGGGCAGCAGGAGGGTTTGTGTTTTTAGCTCGTTAGTAACGCTGAACTTCACAGGCTTACATTGAATTTAGACTCTCATCATGAAGTTATTACAGGAATAATTAACCTTCAGGACTGAGTGTTCATTTATAGTTGGTGTTTTAATCTTACCAGTGGTTATTCTCTGTAATGAAAAGTTATTTTTAGTAGATGTATAAAGACAAGGTGACAGCGTTGACGTAACCAAACTATTGTTTTAARCTTGAATAATCTTTGTCCTTTTAAACCTCAGAACTACTGACAAAAAGTTTCACATTGATGACTTTAAAATAATCAAACTTTTAAAACGGTGACACCTTTAGAGTAAATTTCAGTCATGAATTATACAGTATATATGTTTTTACAAAAATCTTCAAAATTTAAACTTTGATATTATCAAACTAAGTTAGAAAAATCAACAAGGATTAAAATAGGTTTCTCTAAATATGCCGCAAAAGCAGAATCATTAAAAGTTGCAACACAAGTTAACAGAACTCCTTACAAACTACGAAACCAAACATTTAAAGTTTAGACTTCATCCATAAAAAAAAGGAAAAAAAGGAAGTTTAGATTTAATTCAATCGTTTACTTTTGTCATTTTCCAGATATTCAAATCTGAAACGTGGGTCTACACTTAATGTAAACAAAACTCTTTTATCTGCGTACTTTACTCAACAGATCTGAAATCTGAGTGAATATATTAAAACAGTTGAACTTCTCAACCCCAAAAGGCTCTACGTACCATCCTCGGTTATTTTCAATCACTTCGGCTGTATTCGTATGTAAACAAACCCACATGGCAGTCGTCAGGCGTTCACAATCTCTCCTGATAAATTTTAAATTTAAGGACACCTTAATCTATAATAGGAGTAAAATAAACYGTGCAGACTTTTACTGGTCTTTATAGCGTTACAATGTCTACTTTTAATTTGTTAAAACTACACCCTGCTTTCTTAATATTTTCCTATATTTGGAGTTTGTTGGACTCTGCAGCCGTTCTGGAGCTGTAGTCCTTCGCCTTTATCATCCCGGAGGAATTGTCTGGTATTTTTGGCTTCTGAGGCAGAGAGCAAGCAAACAAAGAAGAAATTAGAGCAGCAGCAGATATGACAGCAGACTGGCACCAACAACAGATTCTTTTATTTATTTAAATCAGAGAACCGGTAAACTGATCACGTGTTGCTAATGGATCTGATCTGAACCCTATCATCTTGAATTTATTTGAAATAAATCAGGATTTAACTTCTATTATTTTGATATCACTGTAAAATATCCAAATATGTGAAAGTAAATCTGATAAATTCATATTTTAAAATGTTTAGCTCATTCAGGAAATTATATATATATAAAAAACATTTTCATCATAGAAACGCATCTCGGTTCTTCAAAAACATATCTTTAAAATACATTTATCCTTTTATTCCAAATTAATTTGACACAAAACGTGAGTTTTAATAGACAATATAAAAAGTGTCCTAAACCTAAAATCTCACTGCTGCCCACTAAGCAGGATGTCGGCTGTTCTCCTATCTCTTCATCTTATCAAGTAGCTAAAAGGAGCTTCAACAAAATGAGCCTTCGTGTTTCAAGGTTCTCCTCTTCATCACGACGTACGGTTCCGTCTCTTTGTTTGCAGCTGTGAGACTAAACTCCAGACTAAACACCAGCCGAATGTTTAGTCTCCGTCCAGTCTCCCTGAATCTTCAACTTTTAATTTATTTCCTCCACTTTTCCTTCATTCAGGCAAGATTTCTTCACTCTGCTGGATCTGACCTAAGCCTATCCTCCTCCTCCTCCTCCTCCTGGTTTTTTATTTTGTTATTTTTGCAGCCTCTTATTTTCAGGAAGCCGAAGCCGAGCCAATAAAGGCCCCAGTTGCCGTCGCCGTTTCCGGGAATCTGTCCCACAAAGCCACTGTAGTAAGAGGGCTCTGACGTTGGGGGGCCATTGTTTAAGGTCCCRGGGCCCCCATTGTTCAAGGAGGAGCAGCAAGACAAACAAAATCCCCTCTTTTAGAGCGAGGAGGAGGAGCTGCGAAGGGGAATGAGGAGAGAGGGAACCATGGCTGCTGCTAATATTTGAACCAGACCACCTTAAAGTGCTGCTTTCACAGAATCACTGAACCAGTGTGAGAGAACAGAGAGCATTATGGGACGATTTTATGAATCATTATAAAAACATTTAATTTGTGGAGGCAGAGCTTAACTTCATCTTTGACGACAAACTTTTCAGTGCTTTTAGTCCTGAAAGTGTCTCTGGTTAAATATATAAATAAATAGTTTGATTTACAATGAATAAAACATGTTTGATTCATGAAAATGATTTAATTTAAACTTCTAAACAATCMCCTCTTGTCTCTGCAGGACTCCGAGCATTCTCAACAAGGACCTGACAGACAAAAAGCCAAAGAATGGAAAACCCTCCATCTCCCTCAAACACGAGTTTGACCCGACAGGTGAGACATTTATTTACCTGCTGCTGTAAAAAAAAACAAACAAACAAACACTCTATTTAATAACCTTCATTTTCTGATGATTTTTGTGCTTTATTTTTGTAAAGCCATACTTTATTTGTCATTTAGCTATAGAGAAAATTAATTTTCTTTAAAAATTCTATGTGAACAATGACAGACGCTCCAGAAACAAGGTTGTTAAAGCTAAAAARGCAGAAAACTAGCTTAAAGCTAAATGAGGCTAACCATTAGCTAAAAGATAATAAAGCAAAAACAAGAAGTAAAATGAGCAAATTAGCRATTATTAAAACTATAGTTAAGAGAAGCAAAATACCAGCCAAAAGCTAAAAGTAGCAATACAGTATTTAGAAGCTGAAAGTAGCTGAAGACTAGCAGAAAGTCAAAGGTAGCAAAAGACTGGTTAAAAACTAAAAGTATTGAAATGGTAGCTGGAAAAGACTAGTAAAAAGCCAAATGGTTAACTTAAAGTAGCAAAAATCTATTTAAAGCTAAAAATAGCTAAAGACAAACTAAAAGCTAAAGATGGAAAAAGTAGCTAAAAGGAGCAAAGACTAGCAATAAGCCAAATGTAGCAAAAGGTTTGCAGACAATAGCAAATGGCTAGCTCAAGGATTAAAGTAGCTAAAGGCCAGAGTTGTAGAGTAACTAAGTACAAATACTTTGTTACTGTACTTAAGTAGATTTTTTGGGTATCKGTACTTTACTTGAGTAATTATTTTTTAGCCTACTCTTTACTTCTACTCCTTACATCTTAATGGTCTGTGGGAGGAAGCCGGAGTACCTGGAGAGAACCCACGCATGCATGGAGAGAACATTAAAGTACAAAAAATATCAGATACTTTTAGACTTTTACTCAAGTAATATTCCTAAAGGAGACTTTAAATTTTACCAAAGTAATTTTTTGGTAACATGCTTGTACTTTTACTCACGTATCACTTTGTGGTACTTTATACAACACTGCTAAAGGCTAACTAAAATCTAAAAGGAGCAAAAAGTAGCTAGAAGCTAAAAGGTGTAAAAGACTAGCAACAATTCAGYTGTAGCAAATGGTTAGCTGAAAGTAGCAAAAAACTATCTCAAAGCTAAACATATCTAAAATGCTAAAAGGAGCAGAACCATAGCTAAAAGCTAAAGGATGTACAGGAACACAAAAACAGAGCAGATACGTTGAAGCAGATTTTAAAGATGTTTCTGAAGGAATTTAGATGATCAGGGTGTATTTCTACAAGGAAAACATTAGATTTTTATTTTTAACCCTGATTCAGCCATCATTCTCTGTTTTTAATGAATCTGTTAGAGTTTTCCTCTGAAGTCGTTGCTCGGGCACACGGGGACAGTGTAGGTGTTGTTGGGTCGGTTGCCACGGTTCCAGGCTTGACATTAATCCTTGCTGCCCTTTTGTTCACCCTGGAGTCCTGAAGCTTCTCATGGAGCCCAGAAGACAACCAGTTATCCACTCGGCTGCACTCGGCTTCCTGAGATCGTTCTCTCAGRAGAAAAAAAGCACTCAGCTTCTTCTTTAGCCGCAGAAAGATTGAGCTCCTTAACGAGTTCTGCTGATTGATCCGTTTGTTGAAGATTTCAGGATGTTGGTAAAGTTTGTTTTTTGTGCTCCGGACACGTTAAATTACAGTTTGATTTCTGCCTGCTTGATATTTTAGAAAATATCCCAGAGGTTGAAGAGTGCAGCAGCCTAGCTCTCATGATTCATCCGTTCCATCATCACTGATTCATACTTTCTGCTGCAGAAAATAATCYTCAGAAAGTTTCCTGCCGTGTGAGCTTGTCTGAACCTCACATTTAAAGGAATATGCAACAGTACTGGGATTGTTGGCTGCAGTCGTTTTTCCATTTTACGTCCAGATAAACTAAAACTCCTGTTAAAATCTGAAAGCAGTTTAAGATGAGTTCTTCTAAAACACTTAGCTRCATTTTCACTGTGYTGGGKATGTTTTTGTTGCCTAAAAATTACRYTTTTGCAAATAAAATTGTTTTTATGTTGTATAAAATTATYAATCTTTATCTGTTTTGACAAATTKGCTGCGTAACTGAACAGGGTTCAGTAAAACAAAACAATTCAAGATGTCCGCGACAGCTAAGCTAACTTAGCAAAMACACACRGAGCAAATGTTTWGAACTTTGTCATTACTGMGCAAAATTCAGTGTGGTAGTAACTGAGAGTMGTACCCAGTTATTCAGCTGGTGGCTGGGGGGCCACATCTTGCTTGCAGCTGAGCACAATCTGGCCCTACAGTTGTTATATTTATATCAGAGAGGTAATCCTGTTGTAAAGATAAAATATAGATGATTAAATTTACAAAGTAATTTAATTAATTTACTATTAAAATCGGATGTCCGACACCTGTTGGAGAAAAGACCATCTTCACACTCATCAACAAACCGCTCCAGAACTACTAGACGAATTTTAATAAAACTCTCAGCTAATAACCTGGTTTATTTACCAAACTGACTCAGCCCCCTCTCATCATTAAGGCTTGTCTATTCAAATGAAAAAGAGCAATGCATTCCTCTGCCTCCATTCATTTGAAATTATTATCCACCTCTAAAAAGGATCTATTTATTTATATCTTACTCTTCCAACAACTTTAATTCGGCCCAAACAGTAAAGTGTACTCACACACTCAGTCTGTGTTTTTGTCGTTTCCTGTATGGAGACGTTTTCCCACAAAGTGAACGTACCAAACTGCATGCAAAAGAAGCTAAATGTCTTTTCTTTTGTAAAGCTAAAYAAACTTTATTTTGCTCCTGAGTGTGTTTCATCTAATAAAACATTAAACGGCAGGTCTGGTTCAGCGCTGTGTGATAATCCAAAGAGATGAAAATGGTTTTGGTCTGACGGTTAGTGGAGACAACCCYGTGTTTGTGCAGCTGGTCAAAGAAGGTAAGACTCTACATCACACACGTTACCACAACACACCCTGACAAACAACCTCCCTGACTCTCTTTCCTGTCCTGGTACAGATGGAGCCGCGATGCGAGCCGGTGTCCAGACAGGAGACAGAATCGTTAAGGTTCGTTTTRTGTCTTTAAGAGCGCTGCGAGTGTCCAAGCTGCCTCAAGACTGATCCGTTTAACACTTCCAGCTCTAAAGCTCYGAGTTTAAATGAGTCCCAGACTCAACCAACAGTGAAAATATATAATTTATTACTACAGCTACTGATAACTTTTCCTTCATGAGGCAGCCATGTTGGAATTTAAAGGCAGGGTTTGTGACACATTTGATTATTTTTTAAGTTTGGTTTTGTAAATGTAAAAGTTATTTACTGATGTTTTTTTTTACACTTGGGACAGGTTAATGGGAGGTTAGTTACCCATTCAAACCACAAAGAGGTTGTGGAATTAATCAAGTGTAAGTATTTACCTCTTAAATATCCKATTTTATGCTAGGAAACATAAATACTTTGGAAATGTGGCTAAAGCTTTTGGCTAGTTTTTGAYACTTTCAGCATCTAGTTAATGTTATGGTACTTTGGTCTTTTAGCTAGTCTTTTATTACTTTATGCAACTAGCCTGCTTGCTGTTTGCTACATTTATCTTTTAGCTTTTCTTTTTCTTAAGTTACTTAACATTTTGCTATTCTTACCTGTTGTTTTGCCACTTTTGGCTTTTTCCTAGTGGTTTGATCAGTTTAAATTTTAGCTAGCTTTTTGCTACAATCAAGTGTTTTATTATTTTAACTTTTAGCTACTTTTTTCCCCACTTGTAGCATCTAGTTCGTCATTTGCTAGATTTATCGTTTAGCTCATCTTTTTCTACAGTTTCTTAGCATTTTTCTACCTTTAACTGGTGTTTTACCTCCTCAGACTTTTAGCAAGCATTTTTCTCTTTTGCTGTCTTTTCGCTGTTCCAGTTCTTTTCTAGCTAGTTTCTTTTAAGGTAGCGTTCGGCTTTAGTTTTAGTTTAACAACTTATTTTAAAGCTCCTAATATTGGAGTTGTTTATTATTTTTAACTTGCTGTTATTGTTTTCTTTCTTTCCCTCCTTTTTTACTTTTTTTTCTTGCAGCCGGTTCCTATGTAGCCCTGACGGTCTTGGGGAGACCTCCAGGACTTCCTCAGATTCCCCTGGATGAGAAGGAAGAGCAGGAGGAAGAGGAGGAGGAGGAAGAGGCAGACACGCCTCCTTTTCTTTCAGCTCCAAACTCACCTGCCCTCTCAGGTGAAGATCAGTCCTGCTTCTTGAGCAGCAGCAGCACACCCTGCAGCCCTCATAACCACATCGCCTGCTCCTCATCGGACGGGGTAAGACTCTGAAGTAGTACTGAGATACTGGGAAATACTTAGTAGTAGTATTTACAGGGGAAAGTATTTCACCCTAAAACATTTACCAGGTTGTCTTTAGTAAAGCTGAGGTTGTTTGTTTCAGGATGCAGCTTCATGGTTGAGGAACGGTGAGGATGAGGAGGGTGATGGTGTGTCGTCCCTGAAGGAACAGTACCCACCTTTAGGTTCTGAGGGTGGGCACTCGATCAACAACAACGCTGTGAGTATATCCACTCAGCGAGACTCCTAGTGTGATATTTTGTGTTTTTATGTTTTTGCTTGTGTTTTTCTGTCTGTTAGAAAAATAACTCATGATCCACAACCATCACTGGATGTATATCTACACCTAAATAACATTTTAAATCAATCCAGTTCATAATAAAACATCCACTTTGTTTGATTTATTGAGCTAAAATCTGGTTTGGTGTTAGCCGAGAGCGATCCTCGACATATACTGAATGCTCAAGGCTAATTCAAGATGGCCACCATAGCTAATTTTAAAGGGATCCATGATTAGTTGTAACATTAGACTTTATTTGATAAACATATATTTTAACTGTAAAATAAAGACTATAAAAATACTGTAGGCTGTTTAGTTTTTATAATT
>NW_013952423.1:1750363-1768478 GCF_001266775.1 Austrofundulus limnaeus
CCACTGACGAGAGGAGACTGTGTAGCGCTGAGCTAATACACATATTTGTTGATAGCGTTGTGGCTAAACTTTTAGTTTAAAAATTATAAAAACTAAACAGCCTACAGTATTTTTACAGTCTTTATTTTACAGTTAAAATATATGTTTATCAAATAAAGTCTAATGTTACAACTAATCCTGGATCCCTTTAAAATCTCAATCTGTTTTTGAACATATTGAGCTAAGTTTTAGTGTTGTAGCTGATGAAAGTTATCCCTAAAATCACGCACCAATCATTAGACTCCTTCAAAGTTTCTCCAGGAARTATTCTAGTTTATTCATKTAATGAATTTTCTAAGTAAAACTGTCATCTTAATGGTAAAAACAACTCAAAAGTCTCTGGAACCTCCTTTGTTATAAAGAACCTTTTATCACGTCTATAAATAGGAATGGACCTGCTTTGAAATYTCTGGGGGATTTCCCAGCATGCACCACCAGACTAAACAACCAATTTGCTTCAACTCTTTTGTTGGTTTTTCTTCTTAATGTGTGTTTGTGTGTATTAGACGATCAGCAGCCGCTTTCCGGAAAGTTCAGGAATAAAAGAGACGCCCTGTCAGAGTCCAGGCATCAGCCGCAGAGAAGACCTTAGTTTCTGCTCTTCACCTGACGCTGAAGATGTGCTTGATACGGTGAGATGCACACACACGCACACACATGTCAGCTGCAAACACAGCAACCTAAATGTTGTAACACTAATGTCTGTTTTTGACTCAAAATAAATCACTGTAGTGCTTTTTTTCCTCATTTTTGCTTGTGTAGCCTTACTGTCCATTCATTTTTAATCTGCAATAAAAAAAATCTGTCATTTATGTAAAAATGAGCCAAAATGAGCATTTATATGGTTTCTTATKTTCAGTAATTATCACCTGAAAACCTAAACTGAGACTCTGGTAAACAATGATGGAGGTTTTTGTCTCAGTTTTTGGTGCCAGCAGGWATTTCTACCACTTTATTCACTTTATATTGAAACATTTAGAAGATATTTTTGAGTTTATTTATTGGTGAGACAAGTCTGGACTGTGTTACTGGAACTATTAGTCAGAAGTATCACAAGAATCCTGTTCATCACATCCCAGTGAGACACCACTATCAATTTAGTCGCAGCGAGTCATAAAGTGCGGGACATAACAGACAACATTAGGAGGGTTTGGCGACCCGTGAAACTAAATGAATCCATTAATGTCACAACAACGTACGCAAAACTATCAAATTCAATGATAATTTGCACATTTTATTTTACTTTTGAGTCTCCAACTCCAGCAAAGATTAAAGGACTGATAATCATTAATTAACTCAACATTTGCCCCTGAATGTTCCCGTCAGGACTCCAGTGCCCATTGCATTGTGGGTAACCCTCCCTACACCCTCAACCTCCAGATCATCGGAGCGGAGGACGACTACTTTGACTCCCAACAGGAACAGGTGCTTTTTTATAAAAGCTTAGAGGACAAATTACTTTTGTGTTTGTTGTTTATTAAAACGTTTTCTGCCTTCAGATCAACAACGAGTGCAGCTCGTTTCAGAGCATCGACGTGCTGAAGTGTCGACCGGCTCACCTCGCCGTCTTCCTCCATCATGTGGTGTCGCAGTTCGACCCGGCTCCTCTGGTGCGTACAGACACACTGAGTCGTTCTGGTGTTTGGACGTGTGATGATGAATAAAACTTTTCTTTCCTCAGCTTTGTTTCCTCTACGCCGACATGCACAAACAAACCAGCTCCAAGGAGAGTCGACGCTTCTTCATGGAGTTCCACTCACTTTTTTTAGATAAAACAGCCGTAAGTAGAACTTCCAGCTTTTTATTTTCATAACAACAACAAAAATGATTTATTTATTTCTGTAAATAAAACTTTAGCTTAAATGTTGGTTTAAGACAAATTAACATTTTATCCCATTGCTTCGCCTCGTGGTGCTCTTGTTTATAAATTAGTCTTTTCTCTTGTACCTTTTTATGAGTTTTTCTGCATTTATTGATTTGTGCTTTTAGCTTTCGGCTATTTTTTGCTACTTTTAGTATCCAGTTTTGCTATTTTGGTCTACTTTAGCCCATTTGCTGTTTGCTACATTCATCTCTTAGCTCATCTTTTTCTTCAGATACTTAATGTTTTGCTACTTTCAACTGTTGTTTTGCCACTTCTGACTTTTGGCTAGCATTTTGCTTCAATCATCAAGTGTTTTGATATTTTTAACTTTTAGCTACTCTTTTCCCACTTGTAGCATTTTATTAGTATTTTGTTACTTTTATCTTTAAGCTAGCCTTTTGCTACATGTATTGCTCATATTTTTCTACAGTTTCTTAGCATTTTTGCTTCTTTTAACTTGTGTTATGTCACTTTTGGCTTTTAGCTAGTATTTTTCTCTTTTTACATTTTTTAGTTCTCTGCTTCTTTTAAGGTAGTGTTCAGCTTTAGTTTTATTTTATAAACTTTTTTAAAGCTTCTAATGTTTGAGCTGTTTATGATTATTTTTAACTTAGTCATTGTTGTTTTATTTATTTCCGTCCTTTTTTACTCTCTTTCTTTCTTTCTTTCTTTCTTTCTTTCTTTCTGGCAGCCGGTTTCTATGTAGCTCTGATGGTCTTCGGGAGACCTGCAGGACTTCCTAGTTCATTTATTCCTTTTGTTTTTTTCCCCAGAATCTGAAAGTACCAGTGCCTGAARCAATCGCAGCAGAACTGGGTAAAAAAAAACAAGGAAGCAAATGTTTTTCAGACATTTTTTCTGCAAACAGAAAAGCTGTAAAGTTAGAATTATTGAGGACTTCTTCTTTATTATTTATTTGACTCAACAGTTTAGGTTTTTCTTTGTGTTGATATTATGAATTTTTTTTTGTCAGAGAAGCGAAGGCTGGAGCTGCTCCCTGATGATGTGTGCAAACAATACTCTCAGGCGTTACAAGACTCGCTTTTAACAGACCTGCACAAGAACCTGGAGGACTTCAGGTAAAACAGCCGCTCAGCCATCTGCGTCATCAGAGGGTTTTCCTCGCGGGTAAAACATCTGTTCCATCTCTGAACGCAGACAGAAACGCAGCATGGGGCTGACGCTGGCCGAGGACGAGCTGTCCAAGCTGGACTCGGAGCGAGACAAAGACCAGCAGGTGTCGGAGAAGGAGTGCTCCTGCGCCGAAATCATCCTGTCCAAGATCGAGGACATCCTGTGAGTTCCTGAGCGTCAGTGGCTGAGGTCAAAAGTTTACATCCACTTGTTGTGGATAAGCTGCTGTTTTTTCAGGGTGGACTGATTCTACAACATGCACTGTTGACTTCTGCGCTGTGTAGTTCTTCATCCCACTGTCAGCCTCTAATCCCGGTCCCGGTTGTGTTTACTTTGAGCATAAGGTCACCTCACAATGGGTGGTGATCGTCATCATCAAAAATGTGCTAATCTTCTATGTGATATTATTTTATTTACGACACAAAAATGTATGACATTGAGCTTCTTATCTTCGTCCCTGATTTAAAATCAACCCCAGCAGCCTGGCCTGAATAGAACCCCAGGTCTTGGGGTTCCAGAAGTCAGGCTGGAAGTGGGTCATATTTATGCAACTGCAAATATGCCGGGTCTGCATTTGAACCCAGCAGGGTTCCCGCAGATCCTTAAAAAGTCTTAAAAGGCATTGAATTCTTTAATCCAAAAATAAGGCCTTAATTAGCCTTAAAATGTTTTATATTAATCTTTCAGAGGTCTTAAAAATGTTAACACATTGGAAGTAGGATGATTGTATTTGTCTCAAATATTAAAATAATTGGTAACATTTATTTTTTTTAGCAATTCACCAAGTTTACCGCAGCAAGTTTTTTTGTGTTAAAATAAACATTTGGGTAAAATTGTTTTTTTTTCTTCACATTTGTGTTTATTGTGAAGTTGGTCTTAAATTTCCTTTCAAGTGGCATTAAAAAGTATTAACAAGTCTTAGGTTTAACTTGCCTTAAGCTGTAGGAACACTGCCCAGGCTGGGCCAGCCGGGCTTTACAATTTAAAAACACCCTAATATTTGTGTAAATGTCCCTTTATAGAGCTGCACCTGGACCACAGGCTTTCTGTTTCCACCTACAAGCTTCTGGGACAATTCTCCGATGCTAACGCCAGCTTATCCATGCTAGTAGCTAGCCTCTCGGATGCTAACACAGATGAATAGTCTCCTCCTCATCTGCCAGCTCCGGCCTCTTGGGGTCAGCTGCTCAGTTAGCGGTGCCGGCCTGTCATTAGCTGGTTAGGAATAGATATAGCCTCCTCCTACAAGGAAGTAACAACCTCTGGTTGCGCAATATTCTTTGTTTTGGCCCTCATACTGCGCCATACTGGAGAATGTTGCTGGGGAGAGGCATGTCTGGGTTTTTCTCCAGGAACTGTTGCCTCCACCGACCATGTTGTAGAATCCTTCCACCTTGGTTAAAAAAACAGATCAAATAAATAGTTGAAACCTTAAAACTAATCTGTCATTCATGATGAGTGAATAAACTTCTGACTGCTGCTGAAAATCACAACCAACACTCACGTCTGTGTGTTTATCTCCTCATGTGAATGTCTGATGTTGCAGGTTGTCGTCTCAACCCTCAGAAGAGGAGAAGTGGTGAGAAGAGGGGTTTTTTTTTGGTTTTGTTTTCTGCTATTTATTTTTTCACTCAGCTCAGAATCATCTGTTTTAGAGAACTGTTTTAGTTTCTGTTCTGCTGTTTTACTGATATTTATAAATGGAAGTGTGGGATCATAAAATCTCATCCTGTAACACAGGAAATACCTCATCAGATGACAGCGTGCTAATTTTAGCTACTTGCATGTGAATCATCCCATTGAGTTGAAAGGTTCATACKTAAATGAATGTATTTTTGAGATTGATTTTGTTGAAGAATATTAAATAAAAATGTTTGTTTCACCGTCTGTGCAGCCAAAACATGCAGCATGTAATCCACAACTATATGAAGCACCTCGGGGTGAAAGTAAAGGAACATCGTGGGCTCGAGCAAAAACGTGCACGCATTAATTTCCTGCCCAGAATTAAGGTGCACCTTCACGCACTCATAAATCCCAACAGTGGTACAGAGAAGATGCTCACATGATTCCAAAAGARAGAAATAYGTTATTTTCTTCTGATAAGGTGAAAAGTACAAAACCGGAGAAGGAAGKGGAGGAAAAGGTGAAAAAGCCACGATTCCCCAACATCCTGGGACCTCCACGGCGCCCGAGCAGAGTGGACTCAACTTCAGGTGAGGAGAAAACTTGGATTAAATCCCTCAGCAGGTTTGTTTAATCCAGGGGGGTGGATCCAGGAGACGTTATTTTGTTTTATTTTTATTTTTTATTTCAGAGGTCTATAAATTACTTGGAAAATAATAACTAAGTAAAAGTAAAATTACATGAACAGAAAATGACTTTGGTAAAATATATTTCACTGATTAGAAAAGTACTTAAGTAAAACTCAAGTAAAATACATAAAACTGTTCACAAAAGTTGGGAAAGTAAAAGTATTTTTATACACTCTAAGATATAAACTGTTGAATTTACTGAACCAAACTGGCTCCTCTAAGCCAGGTTGAGTAAATTGATAAATATATGTATATTTGCTCAGTTTACTCAACTAGACTCAGTGGAGCCAGTTGACATGACTTTAAGTAAATTCAGCACCATTTTTTAGAGCAGAAACATCTTTCATGAGTTCAAACATTTAATTTTGTAACAAGTAACTAGGTGTTATAAAGTAAAGAAGTAAAAGTATAATTTTTAGCTTTAAAATGTAACAAAATAAAAGTAGCTGTTTAAAAAAATAATTGGTAAAATTACAAATCCTCAAAAAAACTACTTAAGTTCTGTAACGAAGTAAAAGTACTTCGTTACTATAAATCTCTGTTTTTTTATGCAGTGGTTAAAGCCGTCGAGCAGAACAAGCAGCGCTCACCAAAGTTCTCCCAGCTGCCCATCGGGATCCCAGAACTCCTCGACTCCTCCGCCTCCACCGGACGCAGCCAGGCGAACCACCCGAGCGAGGGGCCGGACTCCAGCTGCCAGTCTGGGTCCACCAGCTCCTCCCTGGGTCCCGGCTCCCTCAGCAGTCCCACCTCCGACACGAGCGGAGCAGAGACAGATTCCAGTAAAAATAATAGTTTATTTTGTTTAAAGCATGTCGGAGGTTTGTTTTCTTGGTGCTGAGCAACAAGAAGAGCGTCGTTTGGTTCCAGCTCARACTTTCTTCTTCTCCTCCTCGGATCTTTTAAACTCTGCAGGTATGTCTCCGTTCTGCGTCCTGCCCAGACTGGGTGATGGTCTGCAGCCTGTGGACCACCAGGATGGCCCCTCCAGTCCAACCAGCACTCAGTTTGACTTCAGCCCGTCCAACCTGGACCAGCGGGACGAGGACCAGGACGCTTTCAGGTACCAGRTGTTTCTCTCAGATTGTTGAAGTCACAGGTGGTGAGGGAGCATCTTTAGTAGCTTTTAAATAACATTTTGTTTTTATTAACTCATGTTAAATGTAGCCATAATYTGTMTTCTTCTGCTACTTTTAGCTTTTAGCTGCCATTCTGTAAGTTTTTATTAATGTTTAATAGGTGTTCAGCTGTCTGCTCTTAGTTACCGTGCTACTCTTTGCTAACTTTAGATAATGTTTTGAGTTTAACTTTAGCTACTTTAGTTACTGTTTTGCTACCTTCAGCTACAGTGTTGCTAACGTTGACRTCTGTTTAGCTACTTTAAGCTACTGCTTTGCTAATTTTATATCATTTGCTCTGCTTCTTTTAGCTTTTAGCTACCATTTTACTGCTTTTAGCTTCTAGCTGCTSTTCTGCTGCTTCTAAGCTTGTGTTCTGCTTATTTTATCTCAGGTTTTGCTGATTTAGCTCATGTCCTTGTCATTCCAGCTTTTGTTTTGCCATTGTTTTGACTCATCAGCTTCTTATACTTTTACCCAAAAGTGATCAAATTAGCTACTGTTTTGCTACATTATCTCTTCTTTGCTACTTTGGCTGCTGTATTGTTAATTTTAGTTACTGTCTTGCACATTTAGCATCAGTTTAACTATTTTTAGCTCTTCTTTTGCTACTATTAGATTTTTGCTACTTTTAGCTACTGTCTTGCAAATCTTAGCATCTGTTTTGCTACTGTTAGCTCGTCTTTGATACTTTTAGGTACTGTATTACTACTTTTAGCTGTCTTGCAAATTATACCAACAGTTTCTCTAATTTTCTAATGTCTCTTCTTTTGCTACTATTTTGCTAATTTTAGTTATAATTTTCAGAATATGAATAATCGAACAATTGTTTTAAATAAAATACAAACTTGAAGCTCTAACTGTGAAGTTTTTGAGAAACATTGATAATATCTCTTGTTTGGTCATTTTATCTATCAAATAGAGGGATTCTTGATTATTAACTTGTTTTACTGGCATCAGGATGGAAGTTCCGTCCACGGTGAGTTCTGCCGACATCCAGAGCGAAGACGACCAAGCAGCAGAGGGCGAGGGTGACGAAGACCCCCTGAACTGGCAGAAACTCGTCAGTCGAGGCGTCCTGGAAAGCCTGACGCCGAAGGAGATCAAACGACAGGAAGTCATCAACGGTGAGTCGTCAGCTTTTCGCGCCTTGAGTTAAAAGCGACCAAACTGACTGACGTGAATTCACGTGTTCACGCCGCAGAGCTGTTCTACACTGAGCGCGCTCACCTGCGCATGCTGAGGGTCCTGGACTGTGTTTTCTGCCAGAGGCTGAACAGGGACAGCATCCTTCCTCCTGAGGACATCAGACAAATCTTTATTAACCTGGAGGAAATCATCCAGCTGCACGGTAACATTAAACACTCAGTTCAACGTACTTCATGTCCTGGACCRGCTGCAGAGGTCTGATCAATTCATGCTTTTATAGGAAGACTAAAAATTACTCTGTTTTAATATTCAAGTCATGCTGAGACTTCAGTTCTTGTCTYGTTATTTATAAAGTCAGGAGTCAGTGGTTCATCTGATTCACTCCTGGGGGGCCCCTGCGAACAGCTGGACAGGGAGGTCTGGGTTTCTCTCCTGGACCCGTTGGCTCAAAAAGAAAACTGTTCTTGCATCTAGTATTTTTACACAGGCATTAAAACTGCAGACAATTTAAAAAATAACAGTAAATTTACATTTTTATGTCAAAAGTTGCRCAAAAATAGTCAAAAACCAGAAATTTTGAGACATATTCCTAACACAACTGTAAATAATCCTGATTTTCACATGTTGTAAAGCAGATAAGGACTAAAGTGTTATTTTAATTTGTTGTGAAGGAATAGTAGATGAAAAACTTGTTGAACCTAATGTAGTCTTTATTTTGCCTCACTAAAAAGAAAGTAAAGAGGAACCATTTTCTTATGAGTGACCTCCCTGTTTTAGTTTCTGTAACAGAACAAATGGCAGCAATCAGGAGGAGGAGCGAGACGTCAGTGATTGGTCAGATCGGGGATGATCTCTTGGAGTGGGTGAGGACCTTTGTTTTTTTTTTATTCATTATCTTTAGAGTCAAATTTAAACTTTGGGTTTAGACAAATATGATGCAAACATTCAGGCTTCACAAATAGAGCATAAATATAAAATGAACTTTTGCTCTGGATGTGTTTCAGTTCAGTGGCGAGGAAGAGGAGAAGGTAAAGAGCGCAGTAGGAACGTTCTGCAGCAACCAGCCATCGGCGCTGGAGCTCATCAAAACCCGGCAGAAGAAAGACCAGAAGTTCAACTTGTTCATGCAGGTCAGCAGCAGAACTGTCGCTGTTTGTTTTTATACTAAAATAAATTCAAAGCTGCATCATTATCCATCATTCCTATGTCCTCCTCTTCATCTTCATCACTGCTTCTCAGGAGGCAAGGAGTAACCCTTTGTGTCGCAGGCTGCAGCTTAAAGACATCATTCCTGTAGAAATGCAAAGAGTGACAAAGTACCCACTGCTCCTGGACAATATCGCTAAATACACAGGTATGATTATGTTTATTTATTTATTTTTTATAGAATAAACTATAGAATGCTAGTTATAGTTCACCAGAGTGTTTTTTTTTACAGAAAATGGTGAAGAAAGAGAAAAGGTGAAGAAAGCTGGAGAATGCTGTAAAAAGATCCTGAACCACGTCAACCAGGCTGTGAGAGAAGCTGAAAACAAACAGGTTGGTTGAATTCTGACTATTCTGAATATTTTCTCTTTTTTAAAAAATAAGTCTATTTTTATTTACATTATGTTGCTTTGTAAATAGGAGCCACAAGAAAATCGTATCTTTTGTAACAGAAATGTACTTTTCACTACAATAGAGTAACTTAAAACTTATCTAACCAAACCTAAAAGCTGCAAATTTAACCTAAACTAAATCTAGATATAGCCTTAATATTGTCTAGAACATAAACTTATCTAATCTTAACCTACATTTAACTTTGACTGAATAACCTGCACATATCGTAAATTTATCATAGCTGAACTTAACTTCTTCTAAACTAGCCCAAACCTAACTTAATATAGATTAAGCTTTACCAAACTTAGCCTAAAATAACCTTACTTAATCTTAAACCTAATCTAACTTATCCTAACCAAACTTTATTAAACCTAACATAAACTTGGCCTAAGCGTAAAGAAATTTACTTGACCTAAACCAACATATAACTAATGTAAACCTAATCTAATCCTAAAATTATGTAATATAACCTGAACTAAACCTGACCTTACTTAAGCTAACCTAGCGTAACCCTTGCCTAACTTAATCCAGTCCAAACTGAAGCTGACATGTTTCTGATGAGGTGGTGGTTCTGATGTGTCTCAACAGAGACTGGAGGATTATCAGCGACGGCTGGACGTCTCATCTCTTAAACAAAGTGAAAATCCTGTGATCCTGGAGCTGAGGGTAAGGAACTTTCACTGATTTTCTAAACTGCAACTTTTATTTACTTCTGGAGTTCCTCAGGGATCCTTTCTGAGACCTCAAGTATTTTAAATAAAAAAATAACAAAGGTTTCTGTCAACAAAAATGAAGATTAGTTTTAGCTTTTGTTTGGTTTAGATTAAATTAAAGCACAAATGAATTTGAACTTCAATAATCTGAAAGAAAACAAATGTATTATTTTTCCTTTAACAGCTGTTAAATAGTTGGTCTTCATGGTTTTAAATGGGCTACATTTGGATTCTGTAGAACTTTTATACCACTGTACTCCACCATGATTGATTCAGACTCAAAACTGGTGGTTTCTATGCAGAACCTGGATCTGACCAAGAGGAAGATGGTTCACGAGGGACCTCTCTCCTGGAGAGCCAAGGACAAAACGATCGGTACAAACAGTATCTATAAATACACCGTTCACATCACATGAACTGGAACGGAACACTCAGTTTCATCTCATTCTTCCAGAACTTTACACGGTCCTCCTGGAGGACATCATGGTTTTACTGCAGAAGCAGGACGAGCGTCTTGTCCTCAAGTTTCACGGCAAGAACCTGGCGAGCGCTGCCGACACCAAGCACACCTTCAGCCCCGTCATTAAACTTAACACGGTCCTGGTTCGACCCGTAGCCACCGGTAAGACTGCTAAATCTGAAAACTGAACCGAATCTGTGGACATAATGACCCAGTGATGGTCAGAGCAGCCAGTCAGAGAAAAAATATCATTATCCTTGGTTTCTGGCTGAAAAGCTATTCATTTACAAATGAAATGATGGAAATGTTCTTTTCAGACAAGAAGGCCTTCTTTGTTCTGTCAATGTCTGAAAACGGTGTTCAGATGTACGAGCTGATGGCTCAGACGGTGTCCGATCGCAGAACGTGAGTCTTTATTTAAAACCTGAAGCTCTGAAGGTTAAATGTTTCCACGACTCTCACCTGGTTGTTTGCGTTCATCCAGGTGGCAGTGTCTGATCACGCAATGCGCCGACGCCATGAAGGCCAAGCCTCACAACAACGTCACGCCTCCGGCCCGACCCGGGTGAGTCCGGTTATCCCCGACGCCGGCACCGGTGTGGTTTGATCTGTTGTGCTCACAACGTGGATGTGTTTCAGAGCCGAGCGGAACGCTGCGGGGACGCCCAAACGGAGCGTGGAGCCCAGCGAGACGTCGAGGGGAAGTGTCGGTTCTTCTGGTTCCACTGATGGATGCGTTCTGGATAAAGACGCCCCGTCTTCACCGGGCGTCCAGCCTCCTCCCAACCCCTTTGATGGGTTGAAGTCAGAGGATGAGGAAGAGGAGCTGGCTGTAGCGGACAGAGCAGAGGACGAAGAAGAGGAGGAGGACGTTGACGAGGCAGAACTGGAAGCGTTYTTGGATGGTCAGCTGGCGGACCAACTCCTGCAGGAAGGATCCAGTCAGAGCATCCCGGAGGAAAACGATCACGTGGAGTTTAACTCCTCCTCTTCCTCCTCCTCTAAAGCTGAAGAGGCTCTCCAGACGTGTAAGATTTTGTTGTATTTTCTGATAAATGTGATCAAAACCTTGAGTTTGTCTCTGAGTGAACTTTCCCGTGTTCCAGTGGCGATGCTGAAACAGGCCATTTTCGCCCACATGTCGAGCAAAGAGGAGGAGACAGAAGAAGCCAAACCGAGTGAGTTTCCTGAGAATCAGCTGAATGAGAGCCGCTCCGCCGCACCCCATGAGAACGGGTCGCCTGAAAGCTCAGAGAAAGACGACCAGCAGCCTTTAGCTGTGGTCACAGGAGAGGCTAAAACAGCCAAGCAGAACGGTAAAAACATGTTGAAGGTTTACTTTATTATTGTTAATGTTGCTTTTGTCTTCTTTCTCTGCATTTAGCTTTTAGCTACTTTTAGCAACTCACTAGTCTTTTGTTACCTTTTGCTTTTAGTTTTTTTTCTATAGGTTTCTAAGTTTCTTTCTTTTTAGGTTTTAGTTAACTTTGCTGTTTTTAGCTACTTTTCTGCTACCTTTAACTTTTAGTTAACCTTTTTAAGATTTTAGCTACCTTTTTGCAACCTTTAGCTTTTAGTTACCTTTATTTTACTATTAGCTTTGAGCTAGCATTTTGCAACTTTTTGCTTTTAGGTACTTTTCTTCTTATTTTAGCTTCTAGCTAGCTGTTCAATACCTTTAGCTTTATTTCTGTAACTTTTAGCTTTTAGTAATTTTTCTGGTAAGTTTAGCTTTCAGCTACCTAGTTGCTAATTTTAAAATTTTATTGACTTCTGTTGGTTTTAGCTACCTTTCTGTCACCTTTAGCTTTTAGCTATTTCTGCTATCTATAGTTTTTAGCTTTTAGCTACCTTTTTGCTACTTTTAACCTTTGATTAACTTTTGATGCTTTTCACTTTGTTTTTACTACCTTTAGCTTTTAGTTACCCTTCTTCTACTTTTAGCTTTTAGCTAGCCTTTTGCTTCTTTTGCTTATAGTTGGTGTTCGGTTCTTTTTTAGCTTTAAAGCTAATTCAGTGCTCACTGTATTTTCTCAGAAAACTTTTATTTGTTTTTTTTTTATCTTCAGGAGGCTTTGTGGGTCTGGATTTTGAGGCGGGTTCTGAGGAGAGCGGCGCCGACGACGATGTTGGAGCCGACGTGCGGATTGACATGAGGAAGCTGCTGTCGTCTTCCTCTCAGGCGGGGAGCGGCGGCCCTGACCTCAGCAGGCAGCTGATGACTCACCTGCGCCTCCTGCAGGCCGACCTGCAGTACCTGAAGGTAGAATTTATTTTCTCTGTATTTTTTTWATTTAATCTTTATTTAAATTTATTCTTGTTGTTTTTGAGCTTCCACCATCAGTGAGGTTGTTTTTTTGTGTGTGTGTGTTTTCAGGACGTAGAGATGAAGTACAACGAGCTGCAGAGAATTCAAACCGATGCAGCTGCAAACTCAGACGACAACACTGGTGTGTTTCGGSTCTTCTGAGACTCAGTCAGATCTGTAATCTGTAATCTGTAATCTCAAACTCTCTGCTGTGTTTCAGATGGGATCCATTGATCACCAGCTTCCTGATCTGTTTCATATTTGCCGCTTCGAGTTTCACCATAAACCTTTGTGACAACGGAGGCTTCGGAGGCTTCGTGGGAAACTGGACGGTGTCGTCATCGCAGTCAGGATTTATTCACAACAAACTCCACTTCGATGTTAATCCACCGCTCAAATGATTTAATACACTGGATTTAAAATGGAAAAGGAGAGGGTTTGTGTTCACACAGGGGCTCATTCAGGAAACATATTTTTGTACAAAATAAAACAACAGTAGACGCCTCAAAACAGCACAGAAATAAATCCTCTAACACAGAAACTTCATCCAAAACTAATATAAAAGTAAAAGAGGAGGAACAGCTAAGATGGCTCTAAATTAAAGATTTAAAACCAGCGAACTAAATAGTTTGTTGGTTTAATTTGTTGAGGTGAATAAAATTGTACAAAGATATATTATAAAACGTCCCAAAAATCTTTTTTTTTCAAAATGTATTAAAACAGTCGATTTCCTCTATTTGAAAATGGCTTAAAAACCAACAAATCATGAGAAACTCTTTAAATGCAACAAGTTATAAAAGTTCAAAACCCTTCTCTTCATCAGGGTTTGCACTTTTTTTTTACTTCAACAATTCTTCTGGATTTCAGGTTTGAGTCACTTTAACTGTTTCTGACCAGATTCTGTCCAAAACTTAAGATCTTTTAAAATAATATAAGAAGTATTTCTGTCTGAGCAAACTTGTTTCTCAGGTAGTTTCCACTAAGAGCACATGAATGTAGATTTGTCAAGCAGTTTCCACCTCTGTCATTCTGGCCTATAATCCCAGTCCAATCCCAACTAGACTTGAAGATGTTCGGCTCAACTCAGGATCTTTCTCAATTCAAACTAAGAACTGAACAAAAACTGGTTTATCTAAAAACCAAAACATCCAAACAGGAGCAGCTGAGGTGCATTCTGATCTTTAGCTGAAATGACGTTCTGTGTGTATACAGATATGTATCTCACCAGGCTGAGCCTGCTGCAGGTTCAAAAACCAGCAACCTGTGTGGTCGTGGTTTTCATTTTCTGAAAATCAACGCAAACCGTTTGTGTGCAAACTATATTCTTGGCCTCATGCAAGAACCATTCGTACGCACAGATTTGTTCTTAAGTTGTCCGTACGAGTGATTTAGGAGAATTTGTGGCATTCACCAATGTTTTCATATTCTAAGATTTTTTCAGATACGAACAAAATTCAGGAGTGGTCCAGACCTGTCGTATATTTTACCAGCAGTCAGTCTGCTGTTATCCAGACGGGTTTTCTTCAYTAATAACTTTATATTTTGTTAGTTTGAAGATATTTTGCGTTGAAAATAAATCACACTCCATAATTATGTTGACAATAGGCTATTCTGCTTGAATTAGAGTTATAATTTTAAATGTAATAATTTAGACTAACAATATAAATTGTCCGTTCGTCCGTTTTCTGCCTACGGTGTGCGACAGTGTGTCTTCTGAATAAATGAAAATGATTTAACACAGTTATTTATACTTTTAGCAGCTCTTTTTATTCCACAGCTGACCTGCTAAAAATGACAGATTTTCTTTTCTGGATCTCTGACAGACGGACTTCAATCTCTGAACTCGTAAAGTTTTTCTTTTTAGTTTTCACTGTCATTTTCATGAATGAACACTTCCTTGTATCTGAGGTAGGAAACATAGCCTTATATGGTGTTTTTGGGGTGGTAATTATGCTAATCTCCTCTCGCGTGCACGAGCAGCTGGATATGAACAGGTGGAATTTACGCAGCTCATTTACACACTTTTCCTGAAGATAGAAGAGTTTGTTGAATCTGACGTGACATGTTCGTACGAACCCTTTGTACAAACAAAAGTAAGAGAAATTTAGGATAAGAATACGAACATGTTCTTGCATGAGGCCCATTGTTCTTTCCTCAGATAACTTAGTTCCTGCTTTGGAGAACCTCTTCCCGCCTCAAATTACTTAGTTCCCGCCTTGAATAACTTAGTTCCCACCTTGGATAACTTAGTTCCCACCTCGGATAACTTAGTTCCCACCTCGGATAACTTAGTTCCCACCTCAAATAACTTAGTTCCCACCTTGGATAACTTAGTTCCCGCCCTTGATAACTTATTTCCTGCCTTGGATAACTTAGTTCCCGTCTCAACAAACTTTGTTCCCTCCTCGGCTAACTTAGTCCAGTCTATTTTGTTTTCACCTCGACAAAGTTCATTCCTGCCTCGTCTAATTTTTTTTCAAGTTCTTCGTGTCTTTTTTCATGTTGGGCCTGGTTGCTGTACGTCCTGATTCTGGTTCCTTCCTGTTAAAAGTATTTGATTCTTGAACCTGTTCCAGCAGTAAAATTGTACACCTCTGTGGCGAACATGAGGAAGATTCAGATCTATTACAAACATTTCAAAAAGAGTGCAACTCGTTTTAAAGCTTTGACCTCTGGACATTTTTTTTTGGTTTGAAATGAGAAATCTCAAAAGAAAAGCAAAACATCTTCAAAAATGAATTTATCTTTTGTTAAAACCTGCCGTGCCTTCAACAACCCGCTAACATTTCTGTCCTTTCTGTGACGACAAAAACCTGCTGCTCTTTAGTTTTTTGGCGTCGACGGCTCGGAGCACTTTTTTTCTCTGCGTGGATTTATCAGGATGTTATTTATTTGTTTCCTGTCTGAATGTTGCCTGTCTGCACTTCACCTTCAAGGTTGGACTCAAAAGGACTCCACTGGCCAAAAGACTGCACCCATCACACCGMCAAAGACGTGATGATGACGATGAGATGTAAAAAAACGAAAAAAATACCTGAAAAGGTTATATAGGTTTTATTGTACAATAATGTAAAAGATATCATGCAACACAAGCTACTTAAAAAATGAGAATTAAGCATCCGACTGCATTAATCTGTTACACAAATRTTTTGTTTTTGTGGCCTTTTTAGTWATTCTTTTTAATTTATGATGTAAAACGGAGGTTAGAGTTGAAGAGACGGCAGAAAAAGTTACTTTAAAGGATCTTAGAAAGTATTTAATTCACAGAAACTTTAAACATTTCTCCTGTCTGCACTGATGTCTTTTATTAAATGTTTGTTTTTTATTCTGACAGCTGCAGTTTGCTTTAATTTGAAACAAAACTACTTCAGAAGTGATTTTAAATGGGTTAAATTCAATTTTTTGTGCGTTTTTTTTCTTTCAGCTGAATTTCTGATGGTTTTTTCTTGTCCTTTTTAGGTTTTAGCTGATGTTACGCTTTTAGCTTCATAGCTCGGTTCAGCTTCTTCAGCGTTTCCACAGAAAAGTGAATTATCTGTGGAGGCCGCTGTTAAAGTGTTCAGTCTGAATTTTCCAGCAGCGGTTCTGTGTCGACGTTTCTCAGCTTGTGGTTCTCCGTCCACCTTTTATATTTGGCTCTGCTCTTCTTGTAGCCGAAGCGGGCGATGTCCACCATGAACACCCAGGCCAGCGCGTACATCAAAACCCCGCCCAGCTTCATGACCGCCGGCGTCCTGGCGGAGGCGAGCTCGCAGTAGAACATGACAGTGCCGAGGCCCACCCTCACCGTGGCGAACAGGAAGATGAAGAGCAGGTCCACCGYGTCGCCCAACGGCCCGTCGTACCGACCCACCTGCCGGAGGAACCAGCGACCCTGCAGCAGCGGGTTGGTGAGCTCGCTGCCGAAGATGACCGCGCAGGTCTCGCAGCCCGACACGCCCAGGAACAGGGCCAGCAGGATGCCCGAAATGCTGGCGGCGTGGTGGGCCATCATGACCGGGCCCTCGGTCCGGTAGCACACGCACCAACCCATGTCGAAGAAGAAGTAGCCCAGGCAGACTGCCAAGGCCAACACCTGGAGCTCCGTGTTCTCTGTTCCTGAAGAGCAGAGAAGTGGATTAATGCAGCTACGCTTCTGAGCAGTCAGTATCTTACCTGCAGCAGACATCACTCAGTGTAAAGTTTATGTTTCTGTCGTGTCCTGTTGCTGACCGGCGTGCGTGAAGGGCCAGGGGCCGTCGACGAAAACCACGTACGCCGTCAGCAGCACGATGAAGACGCCGTGGGTCAACGTGACCAGGCGGCAGTTCCACTCGTGCCCCCGCCGAGGAAAGGCGCAGCAGAACACCAGGTAGAGGCAGAGCCAGCCAATCAGGCTGCAGATCACCTCCAACACTGCCATGGACGACTGGATGGGAGGCAGACACGGAGATGAACGTTGGGACGTTTTTCTGTTTACATGTTTACACATGACAGATGGGCGTCCTAATTTATGTGTTAGCAAAATATCTCATGAACCACTGAATTGAATTTATTTTAACTTTTTAAAATCATATTCAATTTCATATAGACCCTAAAACTATCTTAAAATGTGATAATTATGTGTCAATCAACACTCCCACTGTGTTCTGATTAGTTTGTTCTGATCAGACTCCGCCCCTCATACTCTGCTCTGCTCTGATTGGCTGGTTCTGGTGGCCTGATCAGACTCTGCTCCCTTTTAATTATTATGATCTGAGAGTATAACAACCGTAAACATGGCTAATCACATGGATCCCAAAATATCTTTAGGAATTTATATTTTTTGTTTCTGCAAAAAATTCCAAACACTGAATGTTTTATGACAGTTCTGTAGTATAAAACAGCTTTTATAGAAATCTACAAGAGTTTAAGACATTTTGCAAGAAACATAATTACTATTTTTAATTATGATACACTGACAGTACTAAATAAAAAGTATATGACCTATTTCTGCACCGAGCTGCAGTGCAGATTATTTCAACCTACTAAAACAAATAATCACCACTCTGGAATTATTTTGACTTTCTGGATGAACCAGAGCTTAGTAAGACTTACATTATCTCCCCATTCTCATCATGAAACTCCTGCTTCACGGCATCTCGTGCAGGTGAAGCGCAGCCTCCATCAGTTTGTTCAGTAAAGTCATTAAAAGTCCAACAAACCGTCCTCAGCTTCAGCAGAAACACACTGACAGAAATGTTCCCTGCAGGCCACCGTAGTCAGTCAGATCCCTCATCCTGGATCTTATTGATCCTCTTAAAGGATTAAAGACTCTTCTTTACAGAGACACCTGCTGTCAGATGAAACGGCTGATACTGCTTTAAAAATGTAATTAAAATTTCTTAGTAACTGTCCTCCCTCAGGAAGATTTGTTTCTGTCTTAATCTTTTTGTAAAAT
>NW_013952423.1:1768499-1770611 GCF_001266775.1 Austrofundulus limnaeus
AGGGGGCGCTGCGAGCAGAGCTGTCCCGGAAATATTATGTTTTTTGTTTTTGTTGTTTTACCTCCGCTCCAGCAGGGGGCGCTGCGAGCAGAGCTGTCCCGGAAATATTATGTTTTTTGTTTTTGTTGTTTTACCTCCGCTCCAGCAGGGGGCGCTGTGACGTCAACATGTGACATATCCACTGCGAGCAGAGCTGTCCCGGAAATATATGTTTGCTTATTTAATTTATTTCAAAATGAGCAGTACTGACAGAAACGTGTTCATATAACATCAGCTCATCGACATTTATTTCTGTAGAGCCTTAAATAGTGGTTGGACGCGATAAAACGCCGCTTAGAAAAATTGAAGGTAAGTTTGCTGCACATGCGTGAAATGGAAAAAGAAATCCGCGAAACTCCGTTTCTTCCTTTATGTTATTTTAATTTAAACGCTATTGATATTACGGTTTAATTAGAACACGTTCTTTACATTTTCTGTGTGGGTAAAAGGCCTTCTATAATTCGGCATGTTGTTACAATTCAAACAAAGTTGTTGGTAAAATATTAATTTTGAAATACTGATGTTGCAGACTCAAAGGTAAGAGGTTGAACTTTGACAAAAATTAACTAAATGCTTCTTAATTAAAACTGCAGTTAAACAAATAACTACACATGTGAACCGAATATTATTTTTTATTTTATAGTTTTAAAGAGCCTCAGATTTTCAATATTTATAACCAGTAGATTAAATTGTATTCTTTATTATGCTTTATAGTTGATTTACTGCATGCATTTATAAAAATAGAGAACATATTCTAGTAGAATAATCCTTTATTTTGTTTTCAGTAAGGAAATTTCACCATCAAAATATTAATAGAAGCACAAAGTCATTTGTTTAACCCYTAACCTTTTTGTTAAAAGTTTAACTTTGTGTTTCAAAATACACGATTGCGTTGTTTCAAACATTGTCTCAAAAATCAGGGATTTAAATTATAGTTTGTTGCATTAAAATAATAATTATCAGCTGTGTATAGAAGCCATTATATCTGACACATTTTGAACCTCCACCTTCTCTGTTTGGTGTTTTTCTTCAAGATGGCAGCTCTAACATGTGTGCGGCTGTGTCCTCGCCACGCAGCTGCTGGCCTTCAGGTCTGTGGTTATGCGACCTTCGGCAATGTACGACCACCCCAGGAGAAGAACACCAGCGGTGAGATTTTCCAGTATGTGGGGGAGCACAAAAAGAAGACACACAAAGTGTTCGTGTGGGGCTACAGCTTCACCGGGGCCCTCGGGATTCCCAGCTTCGTGGTGCCGGACAGCGGCAGGAAAAAACCCAGGAAGTGTCAGCTCACTCCGTACCGCCTGGAAATGGCAGAGCGGGTAAACCTCACAGCTTCTGTGTTGATGATGTTAATCCACTGCTTCTTTCCTGTGGGGTTCCTCAGGGCTCGATCTTTGGACCGCTCCTGTTTTAACTCTACTTGCTTTCTTTGGGGTCTGTTMTTAAAAAATATATTTCCTTCCATTGTTACGCTGACAATTGCGTTTTCCCTTCAGTTGTAGCCAAATAATTCTCGCTCCATCCACCCTCTACTAAAACAACTTGACAACATCAAAGCTTTGGACTTTTTAAGCGTTAATTGTAAGAAAACTGAGGCTTTGTGTTCAGCTGTTGTGCTACCTGTCTTGTCCTCACTTCACCAGCTTTTATATAATTTATAAATAATGATATAAACCAGACCTGAGGTCATTTTAGCTAGTTGAAAAAATGACTTCAACTAATAAAGTTTATTTATTATTACTTACTGTCATAAAAAATAAATATTTACTAGTCATCATGCTCTACTGATATTAGCTAACCGTCTTCTCAACAGGTCAGGCTTAACTTACAGAACCTAAAAATAGTTAAATATATAATAAAATTACATAGATTAGAGACAAAACCATCTTGTAATATTGAATAAATTATGTTAAATTGTAGCATGATTCAGCTGTCCTACATTTTGTGTAGCAATATATCTGCTAACCAGTTCAATAATTAAGTGATTAGCTTTATAAGCTTATTTTAACTTTAAACTGTTACATTATCAGCTTCAGTTATTTTTTCCTAAGCCTTTGTCTTATATTATTA
>NW_013952423.1:1771135-1780352 GCF_001266775.1 Austrofundulus limnaeus
ATCCTGAATTTCTTTCTCAGACTTTCTTTCTCAGGATCCCGACTTTCTTTCTCAGGATCCCGACTTTCTTTCCCAGGATCCCGACTTTCTTTCTCAGGATCCCGACTTTCTTTCTCAGGATCCATTTTAATTTTTTTCCACCATGTCCCCTAAGGGGCTCTGTAGTTTTCTGTTTCCACCTTCTGCAGTGGCTAAAAGATGAAACATGCAGGCAGCAGCTAAAGCTAGAATAAACAAAAACAGAAGCTAAAAGCTAAACTCATGTGATGAGCAGCTCAAAAACGATACAGAATTAGTTTTTATTGACATGTTTTGCTGTGATCTGTTTTTCAGTCTTCAGTATGGGCAACAACGCGTACGGCCAGTGTGGGCGGAGCATAGTTGAAGAGGAGGTCTACAGGTGTGAATTAAATAGATGTTTGTTCTTGTGTGGCTCGGTCAGAACAGAAACGTTTATTTGTTTTTTTTTCAGCGGAAGCCACCTCGTCCACAAGATAGATGGGTTCAGCAGCCGGGTGGTCCAGGTGAGACCGGTTCTGGTTGTGTCCAGGTGAAGCGATGCAGGGATTTGTGAGCTTGTTTTGTTGTTTCCCAGGTGGTGTGCGGTCAGGATCACAGCCTGTTCCTCACAGAGACGGGGAGAGTGTTCTCCTGTGGGTGGGGGGCCGACGGACAGACGGGTCGGTCCGATTCAACCTTCTTTGCTTTAAACCACAGAAAACATTCGTTCTGAATTATTAAAGCCACCTCTGTGCTTCTTAAGGTCAGTTTGATGGTGGTATTATGGGATGTTTCAGGTTTGGGGCACCACAACGTCAGCTCCCAGCCCGTGGAGGTTGCAGGAGATCTGGTGGGCGTGGAGGTGCAGCAGGTCAGCTCGTATGGAGACTGCAGCCTGGCTGTGTCCAGAGACGGACAGCTGTTTGGCTGGGGGAACTCTGAGTACCGACAGCTGGCCTCGGTCACAGAGTCCACACAGGTGAGGGGGTGGGGGTCCACACAGGTGAGGGTTTTCATTGGTACCGCCCACTAAAACTAAAGCACAAAACTTTTGAGGGTCAAGATTTGTTGTGGCTACAGGGTGAGTCAAAAGTCTCAGGACACCCTTATTTCAGAAACAAAAAGGAAAATATCTCATGAATTTAAAGTCTTTGTGTTGATGCAGATTATTAATCTGCAGCCTGAACACCTTCAGTTCTCAACTTAGTTAAAACTTTGAAGGCGGCGGTGAAATGCGTCCTTATGTTTTCTGTTTTTGTTCAGATCAACACTCCTCGTCATCTTCCTCTGAGCGGTTGTGGGAAGGTGGTCCAGGCGGCGTGCGGCGGCACGCAGGTGGCTGTTCTCAACGGTGAGTTTATAAAAACACAGATTATTTCCTGACGAGGTCGAAACGCTAACGATGTGAACGTCGTTTGTCCAGACCAAGGCGAGGTGTTCGTTTGGGGCTACGGCATTCTGGGAAAAGGCCCGAACCTGTCGGAGTCCTCCACCCCGGAGAGGATTCCCCCCACGCTGTTCGGACGCTCCGAGTTTAACCCCTCGGTGCCCGTGGCTAAAATCAGGTGTGGCCTCAGCCACTTTGCTGCGGTGACGGGTAAGACCTTGATACAAAGAAAACTTTATTTATAAAGCAGCTGTCAGACAAGCTGTTCTTTTATGATCCAGGCTGTGTCTAAAACCAGAATTTAAAGACACGTCTTGTCTTGGCTCCGCCCCCTGAAAATTCACATTTTATTTTATCCAGGGCAAATCAAACATGTCAACGTGTTATTTTTAGAATATTTTCTAATAGTGTTTCAATGTTTTTCAATTGGGAGTCTCCTGTACACCTGATCTATTTAATATTTATTATATTTAACAACATAAATTTGTTGATTTAGATGATTTTTTTGCTCTTCAGCAGCAGGAAGACAAACATAAAATATTTACTTTGAGTGAAATTCTCTTGTGATTTTCAGCTTCCTGTCTGTTTTTCCCTCTCAGATCAAGGTGAACTCTTCGTTTGGGGGAAGAACACCAGAGGCTGTTTGGGCATCGGGAAGAATGACAATCAGTACTTCCCGTGGCGGGTAAGAAAAACGCAGAGTTCTCCTCAGAACTAAAGTTTTTATTATTTCGGTGCTTTAGCGTGGTTCTGTCTCGGTAAAYGCCGATCTGAAACAGAACCCGGCGGTCCATTTTCTGTTTGGGCTCAGGACCTGATAGAAATCTGCGCTCCTGTTTCCCCCGGAGAGGTTTTCAATTTAGCCGCACAGACTTACATTAGCATTTAAACAGGCTCGAGCTGCGAGTCTGAAAATAAATATTCCCTCCTCTCCATGGATGGATCTGCTGCTGAGGGAAAAAAAAAGTAAAAAAAAAGGTTTATTTTTTTTACTTAGTGAATGATTTTCTGTTTGTCAGGTGACGGTGCCGGGCCAAGTGGTGGATGCAGCGTGTGGCGTCGACCACATGGTGGTGCTGGTGAAGTCCCTCCTGTGAGCTGCTGGTTTGAGGATAAAAACACCAGATGTTTGTTCAACCAGAACAAAAACCAGAACTGCTTTGTCTTTCTGAGGATTTGTTTGGAGTTAGACATTTTTTTTAAAACTCAAACATATAAATAAAACTTCTGAAATGTAAAGTTTTTACAGTCGATCTTTAAACCAAACAGGAGTAACGAGGATCAGCTCGGTGAGTAAAAACTGAACACAGAATTAAAAAAGAAAAAAAGTTTATTTTGTTTCCACACAAGAAGCTTCAAATGAAGTCATGAACAAATTTCATTTGAAATGGAGTCAAACTGGTTGCCTTCCTGGTTTTAACACTGATAAAAACTCATCAGGCTGCGGGAGGGGGCGGGGCTTGGTGGAGAGAAATCAAAACCTCAGGTGTCCTCTCTGTTTTCACATCAGTACAGCAGGTCAGTGGGGGTGGGGGAAGACCTGCATTAAAGTGCAGTCTGGAGCCGGACAGGGGCAGCTTCAGGACCTAAAGGGACACCAGGGACCGGCGGGAGACTCGTCCTGTCCCTGCGTGAACCGTAGCTTATTTGTGTTTAGCACGTCGTCAAAAAGTGGCTCAGTGATTTTACAACTGCAGARTGGAGCGTTTTCACCGTCTGGACTTAAAGTTCACGCTGCGAGCGACAAATGAATCAACTTTAGACATCAGAGCTGGAAGAAGATGCAGTTTTTCTATGTTTTTGTAACATTTCATCCATCGATAAATGAACACAGAAACTCATCCGTTTTTAACTAAATCCAGCAAGTGGTTAGATAGTCCTGTTTTTTAAAAATACTTCATTTATAGATGATTTTAGCTCCAACCCTCTAATAGTTGGAACCGACTGCATCAAACGGCAGTAAAGCTTCTGGTAGTGAGCAGTTATTTATTATAGATGACACAAAAACATATAAAAATCTGCATATTTTGAAAGTGAATATGGTTTCAAATGTAGGAATCAGTTTTTAGGAGCTTGATCTTAATTTTAAATTACGAGGACTATAGTTAAAGCTGCTCTAAACAGCATCTTACCTGCTGTAGATAGACCTTAGTCGTTTTAAAACGACTCAAATCAAAGTTTCAGATAATTTTATACTCAAATATCCCTATAGGAAGTGCTACAGCTAGCTGCACGGTCATGGATTTGTTTGTAATCGACCATATAAAGTTAAACTGATATGAAATCAGATTTTAAAACAGCAGCTGTCCACTTTATTGCATTATTTGATTAGCCTTTTTAGACTTAGCCTAAATACTGGCAGCAGCAGCTAGCCGTAGCACCTCCTGCTGGGATAATGCGCTGTAGAGGTCTACAACTCAGATGTGCTGCTCGCAGCGTGAACACAAAGTGTTGACAGTTGTACTTCATTTAAAGGCGGGGCTACAGACGTGTTGGAGTTAAAAACAGAACCGTCTCCTTCAATTGCACACGTGGAAAACAATCAGACAGAAGGCATCAGGCATTCGAACATCTTGGCACTGAGGAGAGAAGGACCTGTGGAGAGTTCGATAAATAGACATCTTTTCATTTCAGAATACATTCGTCATCCTTCCTGCAGAGGATTTATGTAACGTTTACAGTGCGGAGGGGAGGGGGAGGGGAGGGGAGCAGCTTCAGAGGTAAAGAAACTTTCAGTTTGGTAAACTAAAGAGAGAAACTGCCGGCAGGCCGGGACCACTCGGAGCTGACCCACCAACATGCTCTTGGCACTTTTTGAACAGAACCACTCTGACGATCCTCCGCTCACGGCGCCGCGCTCTCCGTCCGCAGAGCTCGGATCACGCTTTGKATGTTTTCTTCAGGAACCTGCCGGAGCAGAACCGGACTGATGAGCTCAGATGTTTTAACGAGCGTTCAGATTATTAACCAAGCAGAACCTCGTCAGCCTAAAACACCTCACATCTTTAAAGTGGTTCACATGAAKCCCTGCATCATTTAGGTTTCTCTGCTCCAGCTCCTGAACAAACAGGTGATCAACAGGCTTCTGCAGAACTTGAAGAGTCAGGTTTGTTGGAGCAGTGAAACAACTCAGTTTGACTGAGGGAAACTTTAAGATGTCCTGGAAGTGTTCTTGTCTCGCTGTTCTTAGAACCAGAGTTTAATATAAACAAGTAAACGCTGAGCAGCTTTTATTTTGAAAGGATCATAAAACATCTGCCTGTAAGAGCTAACTTCTTTATTTTAATGTTTTCAGTTGAGCTGTACAGGATGCGTGAGTCGTCACATCAAACTRAGGATTCTCAAGGTAGAAAAATACAAAGTGTTGATTAAATGTTTGAATCATCATCGTCATCATCATCTACCACTTGTTTTAAATTAAATATATGAAGATAAACAAAAGCTGGCAAAGCTTTTTGTAGAGGTCTATAAAGTATTTCGAAAGAAAATAAATAAGTAAAAGTAAAAATACTTTTACAGAAAATGACTTGGGTAAACATAAATCTCACATTTGAGAAAAGTAATTAAGTATAAGTCATAAAAATGTTTAATCAGGAAAGTAATGTAAGGTATTAAAATTTAAAGTAAAGAAGTAAAAGTATCAACTGTAACAATAAAAAAAATACTTGGTAAAATTGCAAATCCTCAAAAAAAGTAAGTGTACTTTGTTACTATATACCTCTGATTCTTTCTACATCTAAATGTAGCTTCATGTCATTCTGACCAAATCTGACTTCATCCTCAGTTTAGTGTGACGAGTCACAAATATTCACGTTTAGTTATTTGTGTCGACAGGAAGTTAATCAGCCAATCAGACGGCAGCGATTCCACGCTCTGAGCCAGGTAGACGAAGTGAAACTGGTGCTCCTAAATAAGGCAGTACAAAGTAAAAAGTACCAGTACTGAGGCCAGCGAGTGGTACAGAGGTTTACTGTAAAATAAAACTTTCTTTGTGTTTTTCTTACCAGAGCGTGGTCGAACTTGAAGGTACTGATGTAATACGCAGGAATGTCAGCTGTCGCCAGAGGTTCTGATATYTGAGCCACGATGCCGCACTCGTCTACAAAACGAGTTCAAACAGACGAGTTTAAATTAAATAATTATTTTACCAGGAAATACTCGTGTGTTTTACCATCAGAGTATTTTAAAATACTCACCAAATCCTAAAGGCTGTCCCCCGATCCGAACCATCTTCCAGAGCTCCCCGGAGGCRCTGGTGAAAAGGACGTTGTTTGGAAACCTTCAAAATAAAAGCACTTTTTATAAAGTCTACACATTTTATTCTGTTTTCTACCTAAACCAGTCAAAATAAAACTATTTTTATTTTAAGAGAAACAGGAGTAAGTAGAAGAAAATCCAACACGTTTAATAAAACCCAGATGAGCTGCAGCGGGTCGGTTCTGTTCAAGAATAAAGTAGAATAAAYTAGTTGAACTCTCCCTTTAAGACAACATATTCAGTCTTATGTAAAACAAAAAAAAAGGTCCTTGATTGTTTTTATTGGACCTCGTCGTGTCTGCAGCCCACCGGAGCACGGTCCGGTTCTGATCGGGTTCTGTTTAATGAGGGAGCAGAACCGATGAGTCAGAGAGTCCAGAACACGGCGTTCGCCCGAGTGCTTCCTCGTCGCATAGCAACAAGCTAATCACCCCCTCAAATACCAATCAGGAGCTTACCCCACCCCAACAGAACCCTCCTGACCCGCCGGACTGAAACAGAAGCGTTCTGTTTGTTTTCTGCCTCACCTCTGAGCCGTCTGCTCGTCCATCACCAGAGAGATGTAGCCTTCGATCAGAGAGAACGAGAAGAACCGGATGTGAGTCGAGTCCTCGCCCGACGCTCCCGCCTCTTTGGACCTGGACCAGAACCCACAACACCTTAAACAGTGTCCTGACCTAACTTTATTGTAAATTACTAAGATAAACTGAATTCAGTCCTGTATAAAGTACCTTAAAGTCATACTTTGATAAAAGTTAAAGTCTCCTCTAAGAATATTACCTGAGTAAAAGTACAAGTATCTGATTTTTTTAACTTAAATATCAAAAGTAAATTTCTGACTTAAGTATTAAAAGTAAAAGTATACATATATATGTATTTATACACACAGACATATATACATATACATATATGACATAAATCTCAATGGAGGTGAGATTTGAGAGTTTTTTTTGTTTGGGCTGGAAACTGTCAGTCCAATCTGGCAACCCTGTAAGTTCATTCTATCCAGGAGGCACAGTTTATCAGGATATTATTATTATTTTCAATTCGTTATTCATTTCATTTAAACAAAACAAATAATTTTATATACAATAAAAAGAAAAATATAAAACAACAAATAGCCAAAATGATATAGGAGAAATGACTTTCTATATCTTACCTTTTTTAAAAAATGTAAGTAGAAGTAAAAAGTAGGCTGAAAAATAATTACTCAAGTACAGATACACAAAATTTCTACTTAAGTACAGTAACAAAGTATTTGTACTTAGTTACTTTACAACTCTGACTAAATTGAATTAATTGTATTTTTTTTATCAGATTATAAAATAAACTGTTGGTATTTTTGACGTTTTAAACTAATCCTATAACTACAGTCAGTTTGAGGAGGCAGATAGCTCAGTATCTGTAAATTTAACCTGTATCTATTTATTTTCTTTTTTAATTCATTAAAACTCATGGATGAGGTCGGCTGCAYTGTAAAGAGCCTGCAARCATGATGCTAATCACGTTAGCTTTCCTGTCAGTGTTAAATTAGCATCTAYGCTAAGTGCTTGTTGAAACKATACAAAGCAGTGTTTAAATTAAATTGTGCCAGCGGGCGGCAGAGGAACTCACCCCCCGGAGTAAAACATGACGTCCATGAGCAGAGTGGCCACAGAGGGCAGTGTGTCTGGGTCCAAGCTGGTCACACAGAACATGTTGCTGGGGCTGGACAAAGGGTGGATGATGGGCCGGGGCACTGGAGAGGACAAGACCAGGAGAGATTCTGTAATAAACTTACAGACTTTAAAACATCCACACTCAACCGGTCACTCTAACGTCATCTCATGAAAGGGACCCACCCAGTTTYGGTTTTATGAACCCGTTGGAAACTCCCAGCTCGTGAGCGGCGACCGTTTCTCCGTTGACGACTCGAAGCAGCGTGAACTCGGAAGACAGAGTGTGCATGACCATGGGCAGGTCGCGYTCCCGGACCTGAGGGCGACAAGAGGAGCTGAGCTGGAAGAGGAGGCGCAGGACACAGGACCGTGTCTTTTTTTTTTTTTAAAGAAAATATGTTTTTATGTTAGTTCTGACGCAAACACCATGCTTTAAAGCTTTAGTTTCACACAATAAAAACTAAAACCATCCAGAGGAAACTAAAGTTCAGGTTTTCTCCTTTGAGTCAGAAACATGATCGCTCATTGAAACAGCTGAACTCATTATATGTGGTATATTTTGCTGACAGGTGTGTTTTGTACAGCTGGTGTGACGGAGGAGAAATGTTTTCTTTTTGTTGGTCTCTCTGGTGAACAACAACAGCCGGCGTCGAGACGGGAAACAAAACCYGAGTCTGTTAAAGGCCGAGCTGCTGATCCTCTTTACGTAACAGATTATCAACACGGACACAGCTTCTTCTTCTTTTTTTTTTTTATTTAGACGAGAGAGAGAGAGAGAAGAAAAAAGAAAAGAAAAAAAGAAAAAGCCTGTGCTGGTCATCAGATCTTGTTTTTCCAGAAAAGCAAGGCAATAAAAGCCTCCCTGTTGCCCGAGAGGCTGAGAATAAAAGGATTTCCTGTGAAATAAAACCTCAGCAGGACCGAGAGGCGAGGTGGATAAGATCCTCCAGTCCTGCCTCCGGACAGAGCTGCAAACAACAAAAACAAACGAGACGCCGCGCTGAGGAACCACAGGCAGTATGAGGAGGAACGCACGTCGCCCAGTTTTATCATTACATTATGCTCTTTTTATGTGGAGAATTAATCTAAGCTCCTCCCACTTTAGCTCAGCATCTGTGAAACTAGCTGCAGCAGCCATCTTTAAATTAGTTAATCCTACAGATCAGGACTATTAAAGTGGCGGCCCGTGGGCCACATCTGACCCACCAAAGAGGTCCCTCACACACAGGGAAGAAATTATACCTAATTTGATATAAAAAAGATTTGATATTTATGATTGAATGATAATACTTGTTGTGTTGCATGCTGCAGTGTTTCAGCTAACATTAAGAGATTTATTGGAGTAGTTGTTTTCTGACAGTCCATCCATTGTTAGCTGGGATATTTTGCTAACAAAAACAAACACAGGTCTTTCGCCTCCAGGTGATAAAATGTTTATCTCCTCTGTTGTCAGAACACCAGGTGAATGTTTTGCATTTAAATCAGCTGATCTGTTGGTCCAGGTTCTCTTCAGTCCTGATTCTGGTCCTGTAAGTCCTGAAGGATCCGCTCAGTGCAGGAGAAACATCTTAGGTTCTGTCTGCAGCTTTTATGAATATTTAAACAATCATTTAGTAAAATACAGAAGATTTTAAGCTTATTTCTGTCCGATCATCAGAAGCTCCTCCCCCTCACTCACCAGGATGAAGTCCGTCTGGTACGTGGACAGCATGAAGACGGAGATGTTGTGGTCGGCCAGCGGCGCGATGACGGACTTGGCGATCTTGGTGACGCCGATGGGCTGCGAGCTGGAGGCGTTGCCGCCGCCCGACACCACGTTGAGGGCCAGCCAGGTGGCGTCCGCCACGCTGATGAGGTCCGACTGTGGCAGCTCTGAGAACACACACACACACACACACACACACACACACACACA
>NW_013952423.1:1781878-1793855 GCF_001266775.1 Austrofundulus limnaeus
CACACACACACACACACACACACACACACACACACACCTGGAGCGTCAGCTTGTTTAGACTCAAACACTCGCTGCTCCAACTGCAGACAGAATGAAACAAAAACAACTCTTCCTGTTTTTTTTTCTTCTGTGAAACACTTCCTATTTTGTGTTTCTTCTGCAAAATGAAAATAATAATAAAAAACCCTCCTAGGACCGTTTCTGCTTCAAAACCTGAACTCAGCTTTAAAGTTTCTGTGGGGGGAAGTGAAACTTATTAAAGAAAATCTAATTCAGTTCAAAGAGAAAGAGTKGAGACGCCTCAGACAACTGAGACAAACTGTTGAAACTAATTTATGAAAACATTCGATCTGAAGCGGGGCAGATATAAGATTTTGTCTTCTGCTGCCTTTCATTTATTTATGATTTGTATTTTAATTATATTGAATTTATGTTGTTTTTAATGAATGAATAAACATTATTATTATTAAAAAAAGATTGAAGCTGTATATATAAATATATAATTGATATTCATAAACAGACTGATGTAATTAGTTGAGTTTTTCAGGTGCTGCTTCCTTTCATCCACTCACCTGTGAACACAGATTCTCCTCACTCGGCTCGTAAAGATTTACGTCTTGTTTACAAAATGTTACCCGACACCACACGTTCCAGTCCCCCCCACCCTTAACGCAGAGCTGAACTCAGGGAGGCAGTGACCGGCAGAAAAATACCTGCGGCTGTTACGCAACAGGTAGCATGCGGCCTCCATGGTAACGGCGGGGGGTCTGTGTGGAGCGGAGCGTGTAATAACACGGATCTGTGCGCCCGGCCGACCGCAAAAAAAACACAAGGGCCTCGGCGTGGACGGTGACAGAGTGTGCTCTCACACACATACACACACACACGGTTGCCACAGTGACTTTTAAAGATCACCTTTAAAGCCTTCCTCGTCCACGATGATGGTGTAGTCCTCTGGAGTTTCTGTCAAACTGAAAAACTTGCATCTGAAAGAAGAAAAAAAACACTTTTAATAAACAAAAGCTGCTTAACGACAAAAATTCCTGAATCTCCTCCGACTCCAGAAAACTCAAAAGCTAAAAGATGTTTTCAGGACTCATTTTATGCCGAGGCTCAGAACCGGGCCGTCAGYAAAACCCAGTCTGGTTCTGCTTTCAGTGTAAACCCCCCGGACGCCGTGAGGGGCGACGCTCGCTGTGAGAGGAATCTGAAAGATCTGGAGACGTTTTTATTACACAAACATGAAGCTGAAGATACGACTCAGCAGATTTTATGTTCTGAAATGTAAAAGTGAACAGAACCCTGGAGCAGGACAGCCTCTGTGTCCCTTCACAATAAAACCAGCGTCTTTACTGAGCACCAAGTGTCAAATTACATGTTACAAACAYATTTTYATTATKTAACTCACTTCCATTAACATTTTGTTATTTAGCTTTTGCTAAATTTCACTAAATATAAAATGTAAATATTAAATCCTAAATCTAAAAGTTAAATCTTAAATTATTGTGGATGAATGCTGAAGTTTACCATTATGTATTGTATTGTATGGAACACAGTCTTTACCATTATGACATCATCATCCTGCGACAAAAGCAGCTGCTAACGCTGCTAACTCTGCTGAAGGTGGTATTTAAAAGTTAAACTCAAAATGTATTCATTGAAAACAATATAGCGTTAGCAGCATTAGCGTTTGTCGCAGGATGATGAGATCACAAAAAAAGCAAAGGTTGCTCCATAACAAAGTTCTCAAATGTAACATTTAATATTTACATTTAGAAATAAAATGTAACATTTAGACATAGCGTTTAAATTTAATATTTGCAAAACTTAGTAAAACATAAGAAGAACTAAATAAAGTATGATTTAAATAAAAAAAGACATTTTTTAACATTTATTTTGCACAGGAGGCGTCTCGATATGAAACATTTGTTCTGTTAAATTGAAATATAAAAAYGCTCTGAGCCTGTTGGTTAATAACATTTAGCTTTTGTTTAAATTCGACGGTGTTCATCCTGTGAAAGCACTAATCTTCAGTCAGATGAACAGATCCAGTGTTGAACTCTGGCTCTGGTAGTAGCTGAGAGTCACACCGACACCGGCTGTGAGGGTGTATCTGTGAGAAACGATTATATTTGTCTGAAAGGTGTGAAAGAACACGGAGCAGCGGCCATGTTTCACTTTAATTAAATCAGCTGTCAGCTTTGATTTGCAGCTTGTTCTTTTATCAGAGCTGGGACGTCCAGGTGAGGATGATGATGATGATGACGAGGACTCTGATCAGGCGGACGGACGATAACGTGGACAGAGTGGCGAGACGCCGTCATCGCTGCGTCACATTCTGCGGCCACACGAGGAACTTCACACAGACGCTTCAAACGAACGACTGAGCTTTAATCCAGGAACAGAGGCCTGATTAATCGAACAAAGAGTCACTTCTGTGTTTGCTGTGGCGGCCATCTTAAACCAGCTTCATGAGATATTTTGCTAACAGACAAATCAGATTTGGGTCACTCCTGCCTGCAGAGGTTAGCTGATATGATACGAACAGAAGCTGAGCTTCACACATCAGAAGTTGAACCAGAACAAGTTTTACCATCAGTGAACTTTAAAGCTTTTTAATGAGATTAAATAAAGAAAAGTGATTAAAAAGGTTCCATTAAACCCAGAAGCCTTGTGTTTTTGTTTGTTTTGTTGTTTTACACCACAGAAGCAGCTGAAAGGAGCCGACGCTGATTGAATTATTAAAGGGCAGTAAATTATTGACCAGGTTTGATTGATTGGATCAGCTGAGAAATTTAATCTTTAGGGTTTTATCAGCACAAAAACAAACATTTTTTAGCCCCTGTCTGTAAAAACAAAAGAGCTTTGAGTCTTTGTTGAACATTAACAGTAATTTAACAACTAGGAAAACAATTTAATCAACATAAAAATGTGTTTTCTGCTGAAAAAAAAAAAACAATCCAACCAATAGTGCTGAGTCGTTGTTGTCCTGTTTGTTTCTTCTGTTCATTTTTTTTTTTTTACAAATTACAGCTTTTTTCATTCTGCTTCGCCCGTTTCATTCAGAACACAACTTCTGATTTATTTAACTTTATTTACAAACACTTTCTCACAGAAACACTTTGAATCTGCTCCGTTTTAAAAAACCTTCAACGACATTTATTTCATTTTAGTTTTTGTTTTCTCGTGCTACTTTTAGCTGCTAGCAATAGTTTAGCTGATTTAGCTTTTATCAGCAGTTTCGCAGACTTTTGGCAACTGTTCAGCTAACTAATTAGCCAAGTGTCTGCTTATTTTGGCTTTTAGCCATTGTTTTGTTCAACATAGTTTTTAGCTCATTATAACTTTCGCAGTAGTTTTGTAAACTTAGCTTTTAGCTATGAGTTCACTTTGTTTTAGCTTTTATCAAGTTTTGCTGATTTGTCTTTTAGCATCAGTTTTGTCATTTTTAGCTTGCAGCTGTAGTTTTGCTGAATTCAGCTTTTAGCTATGGTTTTGCTAATTTTATCTTACAGCAACAGTTTCAACTTTTAGCAACAGTTTTGTTAAATCTATCTACTAGATACAGTTTAGCCAAATTTATCTTTTAGCTATGGTTTATTTAACTTGAGCTTATTGCATCAGTTTTGTTACTTTAAGCTTAAAACACCATTTTATTTTAGTTTTTAGCTGCTGTTCTTTARCTTCTGCTCTGCTTGTTTGAACTTTACCATCTCTCAGCTCTCAGGGTTTTAACAGATTTACACAAAGAAAGAAATGTCTGGTTTTATTTCTTGTTCTGAACCTGAAGCAGAAACAGCTGAAGGCCTGAAGTCTGCAGAGTAAATGAAAGTTTGGCTGAATTGAAAGTCTTCAGCTGTTTGTCTGATTTCTGGATGAAGATCTCARAGCAGAAAACAGCTGCAGAAGAAAAAAAAAACAGCGAGCTACAAAAGCTACAAAATAACAAGAAAAGGACAGAAAACTGGAGAAGCTGCTCTGAGTCAAACATTAAAGCTAAACAGGAACAATAAACACCTTTAGGAAAGCGTCAGTTTCAGTGTTAACAGCTGAAGGAAACACTTAAAAACAACCACTGCACAGTTTTATTCACACAACACGTCTRCAGGAGCAACATACCTTGTTTTGGAGGCCAGGAAGGCGAGTTTTATTAATCCGTGAGCGCAAATCTGGATCCCCTCTTTCTCTATACTCGCCACTTTCAAGCTGTGCTCTAAAATGTGGAGCTCCATCTTTTACGTCTTCTCATTTGAGGAACGACTAAAACGTAAAACAAACAAAGTAAAAAAGCTAAACACTTTCAAACAGGATGCATAAATAAATAAATACACAAACACACACACACACACAGCAGCCCGGGGCGCATTAAACAGAGAATGAAACGGGGAGGCAGGGTGGAATAAAACCCGGACCTACAGTCAAACCCGCAACCAAAACACAACACACTTCCGCTTTGACATTTTCAAAGTAAAAGCCAAGATGCTARTTAGCATTCATTGCTAGCAAACATTATTCCCCTTACTGGCATATCTGTWCCAGAAATATCAGTATTTTAAACCAAAGGAACAATTTCAAGCCTTATTTTAYTAACTATGTTTTAACGTTATAAAAATAATACTTTAACACTGCTAACTATAGCTGTTGTTGCTAACTTTTAAGTTTCGTTCTGGTTTAGCTCATGTGATTTTGAATAGATTTGCATATGACATGCTCCAGAGACCACATTTGTTTACCAGTAAACTAAAGAAATACTAAAATAATATATTAACAGAATAATAATTTTAATGTCGTGATTCATTTTTTTAACCTGTATTTTATTGTATGGATTATTTTCAAAGTAGGACCATAAAATACAGATGAGACTCATCCAGTAATTATTTCTGAAACCTTTAGGATATTTAAAATGCAAATTCCAACAACTAAAATTCAAACAGACATTAAAAATAACATAAAAAAGTAGGGAACGAACAGGTAGATTTTGCCGACCTTGACCTCGAGCCTTTATTTTGATGAGAACACGTAAACACGGAAGTGACTGACCGATCTTCCTCCAGCTTCCTGGTCCCTGTTTGCTCTCCGACTGGAATAGTTAGCAGCTGGTCGGAGTGAAACAAACAACTTGCCATTCAAACGAAGGGGGCGGGGCTGAAAGAGCACGGCATTCTGGGAAATGTATTTTATCTCTTCAAAACGCGCAGACGTTTTACAGCATAATTACCACGCTATTTTTAATAAAGTTAACAAATATTTCACGTTCCAGAAACACGTTTTAAATGTTTAAAGTTTATTTTCCTCTCACTTGTGCAAACATTCAGGTCATTACAGAAGCTTTAAAAGCTTTTGATATTGGATTATAGACAAAATAATAATAAAATAAAATAGAATAAATTCTGCATWATGAAAGGGTGCCTTAATTTAGTGACATTTTTTTAAAAACAACGTATGTGCTTCAGGCAATTGGCCTTTTTTCAAGATTAAGCCGAGCCCAAGGCTTCAGTTTTTAATTTCATGAAATTAATTTGTGGGTGTGACCTTTGGATTGTTATGAAAACCAGACGCGAAGACAACAAAGCCCAGTGTGACGTGTCTGCAGGCACGTAGAGGAGTTGCTGTTTGATAAACAGACTTTCAGACAGAGGTCTGTGAAATGGAGGCCGTGGCTCGGCTCTAATCTCCTCCTCGTGACCCAGATGAAATCTTGGAAACAACCAGCGAGGCGGCATCAGGCCTCGTCTCGGTGGCGGGTCGTTTTCTTGAAGACACACCACTGTGCAAACAACATCCTCCTTGGATGAGTGGACTTTGATCAGGAGAAAACACTCAGGACTAAACAGAGAAGTTGTGCAAGTCTTACCTCAGAGGTGATTATTAGACCCACATGAAGGCAGAAAAACCCTCTGACTGAGAGGTTATAATAGTTCAGCGTTTCTCAGACTTCTCTGTCAGGGCCCCCCACTTCGAAGAAAAAGAAAAAACAGGAAAAAACAACAACAAAAAGAACTGGCCCCAGACCAAAACAGCATGATTATTAAAGGAAATGCAATATGTTGCCAATTTTTCTGTGTTCTCTGAATAATATGCTGTCAAAAAATTTGCCAGTTGAGTGATAGAGCACCCCCACATCAGGCCACTTCGCCCACCCCTGGATGGGCCCGCAGTTTAAGAACTATTGTAATAGCATAATTAAAACTTTAGTTTGAAACGGTATAAGGTTTCTTACAATTCTCTTTAAAGYGCCTGTGACGTCAAATTTTTGTAATACGTGTGAATGCACTTTTAGAAAGAGGACATTGATAAAATATTGCAAAATAAATTTCATACAATAAGCCATGAGATATCTAATGCATGGCCACAAACTTTAATGCCATGCATTAGCTATCTCATGGCCACAAGTTATTATCTCATGACCCCAACACAATTCATGGCCATGAGGTATCTCATGCATGGCCACAAGCTACATTGTGGTCATGAGATAGTAGCCATGCATTAGCTAACAAATTATCTTGAGCTACGCATATTTTTTGTAACCACAAGATAGTTAATGCATGGCCATGCATTAAATTAATTTTACACAATGTGATAAAATGGCTCTGTACATAAAGGACAGAGTTCATGTTTGCTGACATCTGAATTAATTTCATTTTAAAAAATGTTTTTTAAACACAAACAGAACTGAACCTTAAAATGCTCCTTTTAAACAGAAAATAAACATATTCTGAATGTTTTGTGTAACAACAGAAGGTTTATTTTAATATACTGATGTTTAACCTTCAGACTTTTTGAATGGATTTGCTGTTTAACTGAAAGATATTTGTTCTTTCTTTTCTGTTTGTGACTCAAAGTAATTCCAGCGTCTAAACAAACATCTAGATGTTTATATGTTTTGGCAGCAAAGAGAAGGCTCTCAGAGGAGCTGTGAGCAAAAATTAACAAGTTCAATATGTTCATATATACAGTATATATAAACAAGTAAATGGCAAAAATGATCAATTGTATCGTCTAAATCTGAACTATATAAAGTATAACTTAGTTTTTGTGCAGTTAATTTAAAAACAGCCTCAGGGCTTACTTTAGTGTGCTGTCAGCTAAAATCAGAAATCCAGCGTTTTATTTTTATGAAATGAAAATCCCGTACGGTAAAACCACCATCACAAACAGACAGTAACCCCTGCTGATATAAGACATTAACTCTCATATGTGTAAAAGTGTTTTCAAGAAAAAAAAGCTATTAATCTTGTGCTGTGGTTTTATTTTGATTGCCTTGTTTTTATTACTGCATCCCTCTTGTGACAGAATGTAATGTTTTTTTCTTCATTACCCGCAGAGACGGAGTCCTCAGAGTTCAGCTGAACAAGCCTCCAGAACAGTTCGTTTGTCATCCAATGTTTTTTCCATTTGTTAGATAGATGGAAGCTCAAAGTTCTGCTGTTTTTGTTGCTTTCAGACATAAATCACAAACTTTCAAAGTATCCATAAAGTCTGCCTTTTGACAGAAAATTAAATGGTTGTTCATATTTAAAAAAAGACTTCTCTGCTGGTGTAAACTTTTGTCAGCAAACCATAGTGAGTGTGGTATTGGTAACAAAATGTTCTTAAATTTTGCATTAAGGTTTTATCAAGGTAGTAATTTTTTTTTGACAAATGTAATTCAAACAACTGAAAGAAAAAGGAGACAAAAACAAATTTCACAGTCTCTTGTCCTGAGCAAAATGTTTTTTTTTTAAAAAAGTGATTGGATCTAATTTGTACAAACTATTTTTTTAATCTATCGGCTATAATGAAGAAATGTACAAATCACAAAGCATTTATTTTTTTTTGCTTGGACAATAAAATTACAATTTTGCGAGTCTTTTAAAAACAGTTTTTGTATTAAATTTTCAGCAAGGTTTATTTTTTTCAATAAAAATTTYAACTTTTAGCAGCCCTCCCAGAAAGTAATATTTTGATGCAACAACTTAATAACTTTAACTAAACTAGACTAAAATGGACATGTTAGCAAACACAAAACTAAGTCAATTTAGAGATATTGAGCTTAATTGGGTGTTGTAGCTGAGACTCATCACCAACCCATAATCATAATAGTATAATAAAYATTTTAAACTACAGATTAAAATAATGTTTTTTTTCTTTTTGTAAGGATCTACTAATACCAAATTGCTCGGGGAAATAAAAAAATACACGAGGAATAAGCTCAGGATTCAAGCGAATAAAGTAGTCTGGCTGAGGGGGGTCACCATTTATTTTAGGGGTGGACACTGCCCCCTCACAGCCCCCTTTGGTGTCACCCCTGCAAATAATTAAAGAAAGCTGATGAAACAACTTATTTGTATTATTAACACCTCAATGTTGCTCAAAGACAATAAATCCAAGCTGATAAATGCTTCTATTTAAGGTCACAAAGAAATAAGCCACACAGCTAAATGATTCTTTGTTTTTGGCATCTCAGTCAAATCTGCACAGGCTGATCGTTTTCTGCAAATGTAGCCGGGCTTCAGACACCAAAGGGAGATGTGAATCTGCCTACATTGTCTCCTGATGGCCTTAGAGGACAGAAAAAAAATAGCCTTGTCTTTTTTTAAAGGCCCTGAAACAATGAAGCTGGGCTCTGAATGAGGAAAGCTCACGGTGCACCATCGATTAGAGCTCAGCCTGTTAGGAAACCATACCCTGACGTGATGCGTGGGAATTTGTCTGTTTTATGGAACATCGATCTGTGCAGCTGTGTTTGACATCTGGTTAAAATTAAAAGGTTTGCTTGAAAAGAGCTGCAGAGATCTGTTTAAAACACTGATCACACAATCACAGTGCTTCTGCAATAAGAAAAAAACAAAATAAATAAGTATTATGTGACGTCATAAAAATAATTTAAAGCTTGTCTAAATTAAAACCTGTCCTTCACAACCTTAAGGGACAAAGTGTTAAAGATCTGTGTGTTAGGGGTCACTCTCACTTTGAGACAAAGTGGACTCTCTCCGGTTTTCGAGACATAAAGCGGGCTGTTTTTAAAGTGGACTTCAGTTTTTTGGTCCAAGCCTGCGTGATGAGGTGGCCTGTTATTAACAGGAAGCGCAGCGGTAAAGGACTTCCTGTTGTTTTTCAGTCCAAACGCAGAGCGTGAGGATCTGTGAGGCAGCAGGAACCGCCTGCTGTTTGCATTCAGCCTGATGAGCTGCTGAAATTAGACACGTCCYATGAGTGACTCATGAAGAAAAGGTCTTCTTGTTTCATTCAGCTAAAAACAGATGTTTACATACACCGTATAAGAAAACATGATTTAAAAAAAAATTAAGTCAAACTAAATATTTTCCAGTTAAGGGTCACTTATAGTTCTCAAAATTATTTATATTTGTCTTTGAATAACAAAAAAAATGTTACTTTTTAAAAAATCTTAGTATTTGGTAGAATTTTCTTTAAACACTGAAGTATTAGATTTCCTTCTTCAGGGTTTTACAATATAATTGAACTTTTGTCTGGTTTGTAGGCTTCACATCTCTCTACTGTTGAGATTAAAACAAAACTCTGTAATTAATTTATTTGTTGAGGCTCATGGTTCATCTGAAAACCTCCTGGCTGATGTCATGAGACGTTTAATATTTTTCTTGAATGTTTTTTCCTCGTGACGTAATGTTTTTTGTAAAGTGCATTGGCCCTTCCTGCAGGAAATCAACCCCACAGCATGATGCTGCCACCCCCGTACTTCACAGCTGGGATGTTCTCAGGCTTACAGACTCCTCTCTTCTTTTCTCCTCCAAATGTAACGATGCTCATTACGATTAAACGACTCATTTTTAGTTTCATCATACAACATGATGTCACTAAAATGATGGCAAACTCTGATCAAGATTTTATGTTGCTTTCAGAATAAAAATTCTTCACTGAGTTTCTTTTCACCTCATCTTGATCCAGGACTTATTTTTCTCTGGCTGATCAGCTCCAGCAGTATTAAGCTCTTTTTGTTTTTGTTTTGGGGTCGATGTGCACAGTCTGCACCTGACAGTATGATGTTTGGCATTTATTTGTGTCTAGCTGCTTGCACAGAAGATCGTGACCCCTTCAGGAGGTGGTACCTGAGGATGAACCACAGTTTAGAGGTTGACAGTTCTCCTCCTGATATTTTGGCTGATTTCAATCAGTTATTTTGTTAACTAACCTATCAGAACCTTCCACAGCAATGACGTCATTATCTGGGTTTTCCAAAACAGTTCAAAGCACATCTGACAAACCTAAGGTCCACGGGCCAAATCTGGCCCTCGTTAACATTTTATCTGGTCCCAAATGTTTACTTAAATGTAAAATACTTTTAAGGTTTATCTTTTTGTCTCTGAATTTAGTTCATTCTTCTCAAGAAAACCTTCAAGCTAAGAACCTTTAGTTGGAATTTTTAGTAATCTTGAATTTTGGAGTGTAAAAAGCAACAGAGAACTGATTTTAATGATATTTTTCTGTATTTTCTTATTATTGGATTGTGATAATATGCATCTCTAAGAACAAATTGTTGTTGATGGACAGATGGAGAGTAGGGAATAAAAAATAAATACTAATGATGAGTCTTTCTAAATTTAATCTCTTTTCTTAATTTGTTAGGTCAGGGGTGTCCAACTAATTTTTACTGGGGCAGTTGTGATTAACTTTGACRTTTCATGTTTAACCTCAAATAAATACAAAATGTCATGTTCCTGTGTGCACCRCTAACAAATACCAACTGAGCTCTACCTGGTATTTTCTGCATGGAAACATAGTTTTAACATGTCCTCTTAAAAATACTGTGTATTTACTCACTGTTGAGTTGTGATGAGTAGCTGCCATCTTGAATTCTCCCACCTTCCTACAGGGAATTCCCACTAGAGAGGCATTCCAGTTCAAATTAACGACTTGTAAGTAGGAAAATCCCACGTCGGTACAGCTGGTCCAAAGTAAAATAGTTGGTAAAAATGAAAATTTTACCTGGTATTTTTCACCAGCTACTTTCAAACCCTGTGCAGCTCCATCTAGTGGTGGGATGCTGTCATTTCACAGGTAAAATAATGAACATRCATTATGGGAGATGTAGTTTTTGGTTAATGTTGACTTTAAATAAATTTATTGTAAAGATGATAAAGCTTTTGCAGACCACAAAACGCAGTGGTGGGCCACATTTTGYCTCTGGGCCAACATGTTAGGTTATGCATGTTCTAAGTGTTTCATAAAACATATCCTAGCATTTCTAAGTTGTATTTTTTAAGGAATAATTTGTTACTTAACATTAGACCCTAGCTTGGACCAAGTTTTGAATTTTGGCTCCTTGTAATCTTAGTGTACATAAAYGTGGCTTTGAAGAAACTAATTATTTAAACATTTAGCAAACAGACATCATTTTGTGGATCCTAACGGACCTAAAACAGAAAAAATGTTTAGTTTGAATTCATGTCAGGGAGAAAATGGAAACAGAAACAAGACACAAAAAGTTTTACGTTTGGCAAAAGACTAAAATATAATTTGATACAATGCATTTATATTCATACATTCGACATATCAGAAAACAAAAACAAGTGCCTGAGTATTAAAAAAACAAAACAACAAAGTTTTTTAATTCACATCAAGTCACACCTTCAGATAATCAATACAGCAGCCAAACAGGCGATACGATCATGTTCAAAGGTACAAAATGTTGCTCAGAAGAAAGACTCACCTTTAGCGCAATCTCAGAGCATCCACTGTTATATATATATTTTTTTATTTTTTTTACAGAAAACAGTATCAAACATTAGGCAAAGTCATTTCATGACAAAAAACCATGAACATACACATGCATTTACATTTTTTTCTTTTCTTTTTCATAATATTGAGCTTTGCACATGAAGGCAGACAGCTTACAAAATCAAAACCACGTGTTGGTTGTTTTCATTACAGATTCGAGAGAGAGAGAGAGAGAGAGAGAGAGAGAGAGAGAGAGAGAGAGAGAGAGAGAAGGATCACCGAGTCAAGGCGAATATTGAGA
>NW_013952423.1:1793865-1807045 GCF_001266775.1 Austrofundulus limnaeus
AATGGAAAGTGGTGTCAAAAAGAAGATAAAAAATCAAACACGGGAACTGAGGCGGTGGGAGGTTCGCTCATTCATCAGCTGATTATAAAAACAGAAACATGCCGGATCGTGCCACTCGCGGCGACGGGAGGAAACCACGACGTCGTCAGCTGATCGCAGGAACGCTGAGCGTTTTCCTCGTACGCTGTTGAGAGGATTTACATGGTGGGCATGCAGGGAAAAGGTCACGCCGCCGACTCAAACTCATAAAATCACAAAGACGTGGCATGCATCCTGACCTGCTCATCTAGGGTTTTTTTTAAGTGTTCATATGTGAAAGAAGTATAAAATGTTTGGAGTGAAAGTTTGATGCTGGGCTTTAGACATTAATATTTATATTTTTACTCAGATATCGGTGCAGAGCTTCAGGACAAACAACACATTCTCAGGTTTTTTTTCCATTCTGTTGAATATATTTAACACATTAATTAAAACTTCAGCTCTTCTTATCTTTGCTGCAGTGATTTAAACCTCACGTCTTCTGTTCTAAACACTTGATTATTTTCTATTTGATGCAAACTTTCTGACCCTGCAGCGCCACTGGGTTAATGAGAACCAGGTACAGGTCCGGGAAGAGGTCCAACCTGGAGTTTGGCAATGAAGAGGACTCCAGGGGTGACCAGTCCTGGACCTGGAGGGTCACGATCCTCCTTGTTAGAGATCTTTCTCTGCTTTGACACACCTGACTGCAATTAATGGATGATTAACGGTTTTGACTCAGGTGTGTTGGAGCAGAGGGACAGAGCCACAGTAATGAGTAATGAAATATTCACTCATTACATCTCAGTTTGATATATATTTTAAAAATTATTCATCCTTTTGACTTCATTCCTCTTAAATTCAACTTAAATTTATTCAAGTTAGGTGTGACTTCTGGAACTTTTAGGGTTTAAAAACAGGATTTTAGTGAAACTGAGTCTCAGGTTAAAGGGGACATATCACCAAAACCCCTTTTAGCCCTTAAATACATTTTGTTTTGTACTTGGAGTCTCTCYTGGTGCTGCGTAGATATCTTTATTCTGTTTGGGTCATACTTTTCAACCCGTTCAGTGTGCTTTTTCCTGTTATTCCTCTAAACAACCTGTAACAGCAGTTTGGACGACGCAAACATCTTTTAATCTTGTGGAGGAGAAAAGTCAGAAAATCCGAAGCGCGTTTTTGTCGTAGAATGCACGACAACACTGAAGGTAAAATATATCTTTGGGTAAAGACTGGATCAGGAACTGGAACAAGCTGTTTTCTTGATTCTGTTCTAAAACAAACAAAGTGACTGAAATTAAAAGAACACATTTTTAAAACGAACTAATTGTGTTTAAATCCCACTAAACTGTTATTAAAGTGCAACATCTTCTCGTTCTGCTGCTCCCACATGCTACTACGTCTTACAAAGGTTTGTGAGGATATTTTGGATATTTACAGGAGGAAATATTTGCTTTTTTTTTTAGTTTTTCTGTTATTTTCCCTTCATTTTACAGCCAGACTCATATAGCGAAGGTTTTTCTCAGCTGCAGTCAAAGGTCTCATCAAATAGAAAACATCTGCTTCGTTTAGCTCCGCCCACCATGCAAAGGAAGCTGACGAGCCTCAGWACAAACCGTTATTTATTCTGTTGAGCGGATCTTTGCTGTCAGTGAAGAAGATGTGAAACATAAGATTTGGAGATTTATTTTTTTAGTTGAGCCCTGTTGACAGGAAACGCATTCCAGATGAGAGGCGTCCAACATGAGGAAGAGTCCAGTGGCAGTGGCGGCGGTTAAGAAAATGAAGGCGGGGAACAGAACCGGTGACAGGAAGCAGGTCTTCAGTCATTTAGAGAGCCGGGTAGCTCGTTGGTCAGCGTGTGCCAGCGTTCGATTTTTTTGTCCTTGTTTTTGAGGCAGTCGAACCAATGTTTGAGCCTCTCTCCGTTTGCATTGATACCCAGAGAAACGCCACCTAAAGACAGGTGAACACACACAGGAGGAGTCAAACACCCGGCTCTACGCAAAACTCAGAGCCGTCAAAACGGCTGAAACTCCAGCGTTTCTTAACATCAACTGATCTTAGTTTAAAACTTCGGCATCAAAGGTGGAGAATGATATGTAATCCTGTAGAGTGTCTGGTTTTTACAGAAGTTCTGCAGATGATCTGTGCGATAAGACAGTTATTTTCTATATTTGACCAAAAAAAAAGCTAAAATGTCACTGTTAAAAAAAGTGCCTCCAGATGAAAACTCTTGCGTTTTATTAAAAACTAGATGATTAATTAATAAAGGTGATTTTATCACAAAGCTGGACTCCGATTAATAATAATATAATCCGGTTTTATAAATGATTAAAGACTAATCTGCAGATAGATTACGAGGCACTAAATGATTTGTCCTCCCTGAAAAGAAATAATCTGATTTTAACTCAGTGAAATAAAAACCTGCCCTGAATGAATAATAATTTAAATATTCAGTTTTTGTCACCTGAAGCTGGATGACGGATGGTTTTACTAACCTTTCAGTCAAAAAATGACATTTTGTTTGCTGTTTTTTATGAAAGTACTCAACCAAATATAATGTTTTGTAGGTGGAAACATACATCCGGACCCACATTGGTCCTGTTTGAATTAAAAACACTTGGTCTGCAAAAACTAGTTTGACCACTTCTGACACGTCAAGATACATAAAATCCTTAAGATTTCAACACTAAATCACATTCCTAAGGTTTAAGAAGTTTTTCATCCATTTTTTGATTCCCAATAATTCAGTTAATTGAAGAAACAAAATCATATTTTTCAAAAAGGGGAAGATATGGATTTAGCTGAAAACATGAAACAAGACATTAYTTAATTAGGTGRGAAAAAGRYGGTCTCAGGATGATTTAAAAAATGAAAATAAAAAATTGCCACTGATTTCAGTAAAAAGACACTTTCTGTATTGATCTGTTTTTTTTTTACTCTGCTCTGATGTGAGAATAACATCTAAATCTCTCACAGACGCCCCTCACCAGAGGAGACAACACAGCTGGTGCACAGTCAGAGGCCGCTGAAGTAAACTTCTACTCGCCTTCAAAATAAAAGCACYACAAAGACTAAATWTWAAAYAGARTGATTTATATTAGACCTATCTTTTGTTCTGATGGACAGAAMCCAACAGTTTTAAGGATAAAATAAATTACCACATTAGATGTCTAACACATTGAAGGCAGGACGCCTGAAGAGGAGTTTTAAAYGCAGTAAAGACTCGCTGGGTGTTTGAAGCAGAAAATGTTGGCAGCTCAGTGTGCTGATCTGACTCTCGGCCCTCAGGCTTTAAAGGAGCGAACAGATGGACCGTCAGCTGGACTGAAGGCCCCGCAGCAGAGCTGGATGCTCGGGCCCACCTGGTCTTACCTATGAAGTCGTTGGATTTGCCGATGTCGTAGTCCCACACGGTGATCTCCAGCGTCTTCTTAGTGAGGTCTGCATATTTTATGTCGTAACAGAACTCCTGCAGTAGACGAAACAYGAGTCACGTTTGGGATTTCAGAATAAAACTTATTTTAAATCAACTTCAGCATCTTGGTAACCAAACTTAGTTTGGAGTTTAACAATAATCACAAACACAGCTGACATTTCTTCTTGATTTTTGCGGCTGGTTTGATATTTTTGCTTTCATCTGTAAAGCAACACTTGAGTCTGTGATAAAAATAAAGGTTTTTGCTCTGCTTTAATCAAAACTCTGATATCTGGAGCGATGTGGGTCTCTGACAGAAAGGCCGAGAGGTGATGGAGGAGGACGGGCGCCAAAAATGTCAGAGAAATGTCAAGCTGCCGGCCTGTGGGAGCGTTTGGCCAAGGGTGTGTGTTTGTGTACAGGAGGAGACTTTCTGTGCCCCGCATCAACCTGGAAAACATTTAATGTGCTGGAAAGACAATAAATAAATAAATAAATAAATAAAAATCCTATTTTAAATATTTCTGGTTTGAAGAAGCTCTTCCATCGTTTGCAGGCTGGTCACTGAATCTGCTTATTTCATTTTGAATGGACCAAAGCAGTACGTTGTCTATTATTCATCTTTCTACAAAGTTTTTTCTTCTCATAAAGCTGTAATTTTGTCCCCCAAAAAATCATATTACAAGAGTCTGAGTGTTTAAATTACTCAAATTAAATCAACATTTTGTCCAAATCCTGCGTGTTATAACYGAGATTAAAAGAAAACTTGTTACTAAAATAAAACTGTACATCATTTGAGGCAATTAAAAAACCACAACTGGAACAACAACGTGATCGTCTTAAAATAAAAAATAAAATGTTAAGTGCTTCTATAGCTGGTGGGGTTTCATAATCCATAAAAACATGCAATATTTCTGACAGTTTTACAGAGAAAGCTGTATTTTTTTTTACCTCGTTGAACTCAGGATTCAGAGTTTTCTTTTTCACAGCCGTTTTGTGCTTCGACTTTTTGTTCTCGTCGGGTTTTAGGTACCTGCAGGAGAAGAAACAGAGGGTTCAATACAAGCCGTAAAGCTTCCGTTTCTGTAACAAACAATAATGTAATCCAGATGTCGACGCCTTACAAAGACATTTTGTTTGTAAACAGTTTGTGTTGTTCTGTCCTCCAGGGGGAGCTGTGGTTCTGCCCGGTTTTTACCACATTTTAGACCAAATTATATCTGATTTAACTGTTTTTTTATTATAAAGACCTTTAATCCCAGCTGAAACAGAGTCAAAAAGATCACTTCTCAAAATAAAATTTTAGCCACTTCACAAAACTGAATTTCTACAGTTTTTTAATGAATTTCAAGAATTTTAACACAATTTTTGTAGCAATTTTCAGCTTATAATGACAAAATTTCACTGATTTATGGTTTGAAGTCCTGATGGTACAGAAAATATCTGCATGTTGGTCGCAGTATTATTGCTCTGAAAATCATTAAAAAACAGAAACACTTCAGGATAAAAAAACAGTTAAATCCTCTGTTAAATGAAAGGTTTTAAGTGAAGCTGGATGTTCCAGATGTGGTGGGATCAGAGCCACGGTAAGAAGGATGGAGGAGCTGCATCTTGTTTTCTGTTTGGGTTGGCTGCAGCCGGTGAGTCAGCGCTGGAAGCAGATTCTTGGTGCCACCGTTGCCCCGGGTGCAGAGACGTGTGTGTGTGTGTGTGTGTGTGTGTGTGTTCCTGAACCAGCTGTGCGTCCGTGTGGAGCTCAGACTTCTGACTTTATACATTATTCAAACATCTCACTTCTGTTCTGAGCTCATCGGACTTATGCAGTTATTTCCCAGGATAAGACAGAACCTTACAGAGAGGCTAAGAGGGGTTCTGCTCACCGGCTTCACACACATGCTGTAATCGTTAATGAAACCACTGAGCTCCCCTGACAAATCTCAGAGTGGAAGTTGCGATACTACAAGTGTTATTCTGCAGCAGAAGGGTTTTTATTCTAATTTAGCTGCGTCTCGTTGGTTTGATTACGATTCAAACAACCTGCTCCTGAATAACTCTGCGGTTAAAAACCTCAGTTTTTACAGATTAAAACAAAGAAGACACGATTCCCAACCAAGTAAAACATAAAGGCAGTATCTGGACTGTAACTTTTATATTAGTCGGGAACTTAAAAACATGAAAAAATACACAAATCTTCTCTTAGAATCACACTGAATTTATTCTAACACACTAATGTGACATGCAACAGTTTTGTCTTGATTTACTCCCAGCTTGTCTTTATTATGTTTTCTTTAAATCTGTCCAATCATTTAAAAATAAATTGTAATGATTTTAATCACCGTTTTCACTCATAGTTTGAGTCATTTCTACTTTCCCAGAACCTGACACTGGAGCACCAAGTGTTTTACCCGTTTAACCAGTATGCTTTACCCGTGACAATATATTTAAAAAAATTATTAAAAACTAAACTGTATTTTTACAGTCTTGTTTTTTTTCTAGCTGAAATAAATGTTAAATAACATCTAAATTTGACACTAGTCTATGATTCTTTTAACGAAAACAAAAACTGTTAAAGCCAGCGAATCAAACACACAAAAAAAGTTTCCATCCAATTTTAATGTGAATTTAGCAAATTTTAAAAATGTGAAAGTGGGGGGGGGGGNGACATGGGTTTTTACGATGTAAAAACATGTGTGCATTGCCATGTAGCATGTCATTGCAGCATGGCTTTGCCTGCAGCATAGGACTTGAAGAATGAATTTTGACCAAGTTCAAATGTGTTTTCTATTCCAGCTTGTGCCTGTCACGTCAGCAGGTGTTTGTAATTAAGGTAATTGAGTGACAATATGAAGKTAGAAGAGATTTTTTGTTAAAGTTGCGTTAGCTGGGTTTTGAACCCTGATCTCCCACATGAAAGTCCATGACATAGACCATTAGAACAATGGAGCTGTTGCAGAAGATGGTGGCAGGGGTTGGTTTGTATGTGTGCAGAAAGAGGCCACATTGCCAATACAATTATTGACACTAAACTGCATAATATTACAACAATAGAGCAGTATTAAGACAAATTTATAGTAAAACATCAAAATACAATCATATTAGTAGTGTAAACACTGAACCATTGAGTAAAATATTAAGAAACTATGGTGCAGTTCCAAGTTGAGTACAGCTGGGGGCAGTATTGGACCATTACAAGGCCCCATTGACTCCCATTATATGAATTTGGAATAAAGTTTAAACATTAATATTTCAAAAACTACAAGTTGTACAGCTACCAAAAGGCATAGCAATCATTTGGCACAGGACCTTTACAGATAGAAATTACAATGGCAGCTGTAGGACAAAGTATGCAGGAGCATTGCACTTGCAGAATGAACTTTGACCAAGTTCAAATATGTCTTCTAAACCAGCTTGTGCCTGTCACATCAGCAGGTGTTTGTAATTAAGGTAATTGAGTGACAATATGAAGCTGGAAGAGATTTTTTATTGTGTTAGCTGGGTTTTGAACCCTGATCTCCCACATGAAAGCCCATAGAGTTAACTATGAGACTATTGGAGCTGTGGCAGAGGGCACTGCCAGGGTTTGGTTTGTGTGTGTGCAGAAAGAGGCCACATTGCCAATGCAATTGTTGATACTTAACTGCAATATATTACAGCAATAGAGCAATATTAGGACAATATCATAGTAAAACATCAAAATACAATCATATTAGTATTGTAACCACTGAAGTATTGAGATTAAATATTATTAAACTATGGTTCAGTACTGAGTAGATATAGCAGGGGGCAGTATTGGACCAATACAAGGCTCCATTGACTCCCATTATAAATTATTAAAAATTAATATTTCAAAAACTATAAGTAGTACAGGCACCAAAAGGCATAGTCATCATTTGGCACAGGAGCTTCACAGATATAAATTATAATGGCAGCTCTAGGACAAAGTATGCAGGAGGAGAAGCATGCCAAAGTGGAGATGACTTGGATGGGAAACAAATCACAATAGTGTGCATTGCATTGGCAATGCACACTGAAAATGCACATCAGACATGTTTCCATCAACTGTCTTGGAGTGAATCAATTGTAATTACAGCAGACGTTAACGTTACACATGGCTGTAGTAAAAAGGAAGTAGTAAACAGGAAGTAAACTTACAGGGACACAGCTACCAGCAAAATTGTAATTATTCTGTCATATCAATCAGTTTTGGTGATTGATATGATGTTATGGGAATATCCAGGAAGACCCTGACAGCGGGAGGAGGGTCCAACTGCAGCCGCTACAATTATTGTATAGCAGGAACAGCTGATCCGGGTAAATGTTCACTTCGTCAGAACTTATTCTGCAAAAGTGTTTCCATCTTCCTTTTTGTGATGAGATACTTCAAAAGGCAAATCAAAAACTTTGATGGAAACACGAACAGATGAGAACAGGTGTAGGTGGGCGTGGCAGAACGATGGAGCACAGAATAACAAAGAATGGCAGGAAACACCAGGAGGGAGGGACCAAACAAAAYACTAAAAAATAAACATAAAATTACTAAAATAAATAAATAAAACCACTGATCATCGTATCAAACCCACCCACAGATGTCGAGCATTTCTTCGCCCTTTCAGACTCACAGGAAGTAAAAGGAGGAAAAGGTCACGATACATCAAAACGTTATTTGTCGCCGTCGATCACATCGTGTTCATCTGACACTTCCTGTGTTCATCTGTTACAGCCGGCGCCGCGTCCTTCAAGCCTCCTGGAGACTCTCCCTCAACCTTCGAAAACAAAAAAAGTCCCTCTTTTGTTCCGGAGGTTCGCTCGGCGGAGTCGGAAATTAATTGCGCTTCCACGGGCGAGGCAGATGAAAGACTCGGGGAAATGTTCAGGTGAGATAAATAAGATTCTCTTTCAAATTAGGAGCCATCACGCCGCCTCTCTCTCATGCTGCTGATAATCACAGGTTATCTCTCTTATTCTGCTACGACATCAGCTCCGGCAGATAATCCTCTCCTACATCTCCCTCATCGTCTTCAACCAAAACTAAAAATAGCTTTCTGGTGTTTTAGATGAGAGATGAAGTCAGCTGTTTGCCTTCAACATCAACCTTTTTGTCTGACAGAAAACAAACTTTTCATGTGAGAATAACAGCCTGCATTCAGCCCCATGTGATCTTTTTGCATACTGACGTTTTGACGTAGGGGTCGGAGAAGCCGTTGGCGTCCATGGCTGCGAGGTGAGCGCAGCGTATGATGCCCACCACCAGGCACGACTTCTGCGTGTTGTACTTGAGGGAAATCATGATCCGTCCACGCTCCTCCAGAGACTTGTCTTCAGTCTTGTTGACCTGAAGGGTTGAAACCAACAGATTTAGTCGGCGGAGGCAGGATTTCATGCAAAGGTCGTGACATTCAGGACCCTTCAGTGCTGCAGCCGCCAATGTTTCCTGAACGACTCCACGTCTCAGAATAGAAGAAATAAATCAAACTAAAACCAGATCTAACCTGTTGCAACAATGCATTGAGTTCCTATAATTAATGTTAATGTTAAATTCAATCAGCTCCCACATAAAAACTGTGAATGGTATAAGGTTTTATTTTATTTTATTATGTTACAAAGCTTTGAGTTAGGAAACTCTGTTCCCTCAGTTTATTAGACCATTTGCAGATTTGTTAAATTAATTTATTTGGTTACAGAACTAGCAACAGTTTGTTGTTTGGGTCCAGCAAAGTTATAGATTTGAACAAATTCTTCATTCTAAGATCAATAACCTAAAAAATAAACATTGTAAAACACAAATACCATCTCTTGTTGAGAGGAGGAACAAAGAATTCATGACATGTGTGTTATAATTTAATAAAAGCCATACCCCAAACTGGACAAGCTGTTAAGAACCATGAACAACACAAAGATTAAGTTGAGCAGTGTTGATCATTTTCATACAGCAGTTTAACCTTTGTAATATCACAGTTTACAGTATTACTGGGGGGAGCAGATGGGGGTGTCTTCTAAATAAGCTGAGGTGGTCAGAACACGTCGGTAACGTTGTGGGGTATCTTCTGAAAGAGCCTCAAATGTTTATGTCCCAGTTTTCATTGCAGCCTTGTAGAAATTTGATGCTTCCTCACATGATGCATACATTTTGATACTGAAATATAACAAAATACCTACATACCACCCAAGACTTATGAAGAGAAAAGTTCTCCAAAACTGTACAAACAAGCATATTTTAATGCAACGTTTGGACATTTAGGGCGACGCACCGAGTCTTTATGTGTCCCTGTGATGGACAACAAAAAAATAGTGAGAAAATATGCAAACTTTCAGCTATTGTTTCACTTAATTCAGTGTTTTCGAACCAGAAAGCAGTTTTCTAAATGATCAATTGTTAAACTGTTCATTGTCAGGGTGGACATACCGCAGAAACAACTGCCAAATCTCCAGAAAAAAAAGGTCACAAATATTCTGAACATGTTCAAACCTAAACTGACACGACTGAAGTTTCTGTGACTAACGCCAGGAAGCTGAGAATCCTGAAAATAATTAAAAATACTCCAGAGATTCCCTCGTATTTGTTGTGTCCACCTAGTCGCAGCTCAGTGAGATATTTAAACCTTAAACCTGTTCTTTACTCCTGAATCCTCATCTGCATCTGAAGCAAAGCTGAACAAACCAGCTGCTCATTAAAACCAGCAGTAATGGACATCTTTGCACTCAGATTTCATAAACTTAAATCTCTTCGTTTTTATTTTGACTCCCGGCACCTGACAGATTTAAAATAATTCTAGGTTGTAAAATGTGGGTTAGATGGGTTCATTCTGTGACGGGACATCAGTGCCGTAATTGCCGTCTTGACATTTGTGTGTCTTGAATTTCAGCCAATCAGTGATTGGCTGATTGGTGCCATTTCGAGTGCAGACGATGAGTTTATGGCTTCATCGCGTTCTTAGGAAAAAAATAAAACATCTAAGTGGAAATGTGACCTCCACTAAAATTATTTGTGTAGAAGACAACGACTGAGAACGTGTTTCTGTGTCCAGGAATCAACTCGGCCCCAAACCGGAATCAGAATCTGAAACTGGAAGCTTAATTAGTCCCGCCTCATATTCTCCATCCTGCTGACAATGTTGACGCTCGCCTCGGTCCACAGATGGCACACAACTTGAGAAGTTCCCACAAGGCACAGAGAAAACGATGAATCAAAGATAGGAGCGAACTTCCTCTCTCTTTATTACTTGAACTGAAACAGTAAAACAACATGACGCTCTCACAAAGCTGACCTGCTTCACCCGGAAACAAAGCTTTTTAGGACGAGACAGATTGGGTTTACTGTGGTCCAAAAGCAGCCGAATGAAGATTCGGCTTCTCGTTTGCAACAAGTGTTTTCCAGCGTGGCGTCGAACTGAGCCCAGAAATTCTCCAGAACCTTTTGTTTATTTTTCAGGTCTTATTTTCTTCAGTTTTTTTTGGCACAAATCTCGTTTCACAAGTTTTGTTCTATTTTAACAATTCATATATGAAAACGTTCAGCTCCTTCAGGACACTTCAGCTTTGACTTTTGCTATTTCAGCTATTTCTACTTTTTTGGATATTTAGCTTTTTCTATAATTATTTTTGCTCTCATTGAAAAGGACTGGAGCTAAAACTTTTCAAAATGTTCATAAATCTTTACAGAACTTTTAACTTCTAACCCGGTTCTGCTTTTTAACTTCTTTGTGCTAATTTCAGCTGCTCTTTTGTTGATTTTAGCTTTTTTCATTCAGAATTGTTTTCTGCTTTTCTTCTGCAAACAAACATTTTTGTGCTTCTTTCCGCTGATTTCTGCTAATTTCAGCTTAGTTCAGTTTTTAGCTACTTTTAGCTAATTTCAATTAAAGTGAGCTTTTTTCAGCTAAATTCAACTTTTTGTGATAATTTCAGCTTAATATTGCTTAACTGAACAACTTTCTGTGTCTTTAAGCTATATTCAGCTACTTTTTAAAGACATTTTAAGGCTAGTTTCAGTTTTTTTTAGCCATTCCAAAATAAGCTGCATGAACTTCTTGTTTTTTGCTCCTTTGAAAATGTTCATTTAATTTTCCCTTCTGCTCTTTTTGTTAATTGAAGACATTTTATTAGTCTTTTCAGATTTTTTGCCCTTTTTTTGCAATCTTTCTACTGATCTGTCCTATTTTCATCTAAAGTCAGCTGTTCAAATTGAACTCACATTAACAGTTTTGTTATTAAACCTTTTCAGCTTCTTTATAGCTTTCAGATAACATCTTTTAGCATTAAGCACTCACTGCGTTTTCGCAGAAAATACAATTTCCCAATTATTTTTTTTATCTACTCAGTGATATTTTTAAGTAATTTCAAACATCTGCTGAAACATGAGCCAGGAGAACGACAGCATAAAGGTTACGTTAAAGCTGATGGTGACTGTAAACACACTTGATATTTATAAAAATATCTTATAATATCAGTGTAATTTATTCTTTTACGTTGTTTTGGTCCTTCACCAAACACTTGAAGCTATCTGGGGAGAAAAATACACACTCCGGCGTATAAAAATTACAGAGATGCAGCCCATAAAGAGCTATAAGAGGGTTTTTTGCAGCTAGGCCCAGTGAGTTAGAAATGCAATTTGTGAGCGGCACTGTTAGCTGCTGATTGTGTGAATATGCAGTGGATTTTTCTTTACCTCAGCTCTTTAAATAAAAACAGAATAAGTCTCCTAATATCAGCTGAATAAATGCACAGCGGCTTAACAACTTCGAGCTTATCAGGAGCTACTTGAAAAAGGACGAGGTGAAGGAAATGTGGGCATTTCAGCTTTTTTCACTGTGGTTTGTGAATTTTAAACTGATATGAAAAAAGTATTTTCTGCTTCATTCTCCCACTATTATTAATGATAAAATAGTATTTACTACACAATGAACTCATATTACTTTGAGTCCAATTTCAGACAAGTCTTTGTATTAGAATAAAAATACTGATTTCTCTGATTAAAATCTTGGTCAAAACTTTTAAACACATTTCATGGTTTCTAACTGGTTTTAGCTTCATCAATAGAGAAAACAAAATAAAACTTTATTTCTAATGTTGTTTGTGATATGAATTGACAAATAGTTCAATTAAAGAACAGAAATATCTTAAAAGTAAACAAGTAGTCAAATTGTTTTCATGTAAACTTTCAAGGAACACAGCGTCAGGAACCATTGATATTCATAGTGAGAAAAGTTCAGCTAATCAGTTAACCACAGAAGTATCTTCTCATTTAGCAGATTCTTTTTTTTTTGCTATCTTTGGGAACCGTCAGCAGATTGATTAGCTTCCACTGTGTCAGTCACCCTGGGTGTAGCATGTAGCGTCTTTAGCAGCTAAACTTCAAACTAATTGTCAAAAATAAATAAAATTAGATTTACAATATTTAAATAATGAATACAAAAATAGGCCATATATACGGCGGGTAAAATAAGTATTGAACACGTCACCATTTTTCTCAGTAAATATATTACTAGAGGTGCTAATGACATGAAATTTTCACCAGATGTTGGTAACAACCCAAGTGATCCATACATACAAAGAAATCAAACCATAAATGTCCAGAAATGAAGTTATTTGTAATAATGTGGAATGGCACAGGGAAAAAGTATAGCAGGACAATAGCAGGACAGTGGCAGGACAATAGCAGGACAGTAACAGGACAATAGCAGGACATTAACAGGACAATAACAGGACAATAGCAGGACATTAACAGGACATTAACAGGACATT
>NW_013952423.1:1809135-1824471 GCF_001266775.1 Austrofundulus limnaeus
CACACACACACACACACACACACACACACACACACACACACACACACACACACACACCAGTTTGTAGGAGACATTTCTCAGCAGCGTTTCCTGCAGGGCTCCCAGCAGGAGCGTAATCAGAGATCTCCAGGGAAGCGACTCTCTCCACATGACTTTTACCAGACGTCTCCATGGACCTGGGTCTTCTATTTCATCTGACGGGCCGACATGTTTCAGCTGCGACCTCACTTTACTGTCAAATACACTTTCACTCTTTTCTTTGCCCCCCGTGGCCGTGGTGCTGCTCCCATCTTTGTATTTTCTTTAAAGAGAGACAGTTTGTGACGAGAAGCAGGCGACAAACGTTGACGTTTTTATAGAAGAAATAAAAACGGCTCGACTGAGACTAAAACCTGATGTTTTGTTCCTGTATGTTTTCTAAAAAAGCCACAGCTTTATGAAGTCATCACCTCCTGCAGTGAAAGAAGTGCGAGCCTGCGAATGTGTGCTCGTTTGTCTGTTTGCTAACACAATATCTAATAAATTCTACGGTTTATCAACCTTAGCAAACATAACAATGTCAAAAAATCTGACAACTTCAAGAATATTGAGCTAAAATTTGGTGTGGTTGTAGCTGAGAGTTATTTCCAACACAAACTCTGAGCATTTCTGCAAGAAAAACAAATTTTATCCCAGTCTTTTCACAACAATGCCACAATAAATTCTGCAAAAACATAAATGTCTGAATGCAAACTCATTTTCAAGAAGTTATTTCAAAATAAAACCATGTTAAGGTTTAATATAATCTGTATAAATTTAGATTTCAAAATCAAATCTACTCTGGGAACACTGCTTTGTTGACTTCTTTAAAACAGAGTGATGTGTTTTCTGCCTCCTGTGCTCCACTCCGGAGTATTTCCTGTTGTATAAACACATCTCAGGTGATGTGTTTCTGCTTGAAGTGCAGGTGTAAACAGGAAACCTGAGCCTAAACGCTGATGTATCGTTTAAGATGTTTCAAAAACACAAATAACCTCATCCAGCTTCACGCTGTGTAATTATTTTACACGAGTACAGCTCATGTTTAATACAGAGCTGACACCCTGCAGGCTGGTGTTAAAAAGGAGGATATGAGTCATGTTTGGTGTTAGAAGTCAGCTGTGGCGGCCATCTTGGACTGGACTGACGTCAGCTGAAGTAATGAACAACACAAACCAATCAAACGTGTGAAAACAGGTCAGTCAAACTAAATGGTCTCTGCTCCTTAAAGACAAAAAGGTCCGTCCTCTTATTCCTTCTAATGACTCATCATTAATCTACTCCACCATCAGCCCCGCTGCTCCTCTGGACTCTTTGATTAACATTTTCCAGCTACTTGTATTATGGTCTGCAGGAAAACTCAATTATGACTGGCTGGAGGAGGGTGTCCATTAATTGAACTGAGCGCAGTAAAACCGCACACCTCTAATGCGACTTTCTCAACAATAAATTTAAATTAGAGCAGCTTAAGTGCTCTTTAATAGGATGGAATATAAATCTCACTCTGCACATCATTCACTGTTTTCTGAACTCCATATTCTGGGAAGACAGAAACACGACAGTAATTATCAAACACAATCCAGCTCTGAGTGTTTTTGACAGGGTTCCAGGAATTACACGGTACCAGAAAAACAGAGGTACGGCAAAGAAAAGGGTCTGGTTACTGTGGAGATTTTATGAGCAGTCAGTATCTTACCTGCAGTAGATGTCAGTGAGAATGATGACAGTTTGGAGAATCAGGCTAGCAGCTAATCAGAGCAGGAGCTGTTCATGTTTATGATGTTCAGAAAAACTCAAAACCTTTCCAGCAGTTCAAGCAAACACAATTATTTTTACACCGTGCCATTTTTGTAAGAAATATGTTTCTATTTTTGGCTATTTTCTAAACAAAACCACACTTGTGTTGTTAGCACCTTGTTGCGTCTCTACAGTTTGTCCTCTGTGTAATCTGCTTTACGCAGAAAAGGCAGATTATTTTAACTTTCACACTTACACTGCTAGAACAGACTTTTGTGCAGTTTTGTTGTTAGAATTTGAAAATGTTTAAATTATTAGTGCAACTAAATTTCTCTCAAAATAGAAACGTGGATCTCAATCCTCTCATATTATTTCGATAAAATTTGTAGTTCTACAGCTAAATACTGACATCTGTGCAGAAACTGGGCTTATGACAGAAAACAGAGGTTACAGCCCTGAATGTCTCAGTCTAAAACCCACACCAATGATAAATAATAAAATAAAAGCTGGTCCAAATCTGCTCATCTTCATTTCAGAAATATAATCCAACATTAAATCATAAACAAGGACTGATTAGGTGGGTACAAAGTGAACCAAGGTGGGTTCAATGTGAGCAACAAAAATCTGCAGGAAGCCTAGAAAAGGCCACAAAAAACAGGCAGTGATTAAAGAAAATTATTTCTCCAAACATGAAAGCAAAGCTTGCTTATGTTCAGTTGCCAACTTGTCTCCTATAGTCAGCCTGATGACAAACTAGCTTACACACCAACTCAGCTCTGTGACTACCTTTAACACCAGCTGAGAGGCTCAAACGTCACCAACACAACTCAAACTGAAAAACAACTATCTGTATAATCTGCTCATCTTTAGTAGCACTTTGTGACCTTAACAAATTCTGTTTTTATTAGTTCAACATGTCAAGCTGAATACTGTGTTGGTCCTAAAAAATAATAATAATAAAAAAATGAAATAAAACCTTCAGACAAAGAGGGAACTGGCACTTTCTTTAACAGATTATCAGGTGTAAAACCTTTTGGAGTGCAAGTCTTCAGATTATTTGAGGATAAAATAAAAGAGTTAGGTCTGAGCGATGATGCAATATTAATACATGCAGACCCCTCAAATCATAATAAGCTGAAGGGTGAAAAAGCAAAAATCACAGAAAGCTCCTTGGAGCCTCATATCTGCAGCACTTACTAAGTTTGTTAAAATGTTTCCCACTTTCTAACTGAACAAGAATTAAAATCTTTCAGGTTTCATGTAAAACTGTAACTTCATTTTGTTCTTTTCTCTACCTTCACGCTAATATTCTGACTGAAATAGATGCTTTCAGGGATGTCTGGTCAATTTGATGCAACACAAAATAATCTTCTACGTAACGATGTTACCTTCTTGGGATCAAGAATGTCCGTACTTTTGGGATTGATACCTGAGCTTCGCCACTCAGCTTCAGGTTGGGTCAAAGCTTTTAAGCGTGTGAGGAATTTCACAAAATGTCATCTAAACTGGAATTAAATCTTTCATTTTGTAAAATAACAGGGTGAGCCACCAATTAACTTCTCATTGTTCGGCTGTCTGCTGGTCTTCAGATCCAGAGAGGATGGCAGATTCGTCAAAACGTACCTCATCAAAAGGCATTTCCTCTGCAGGTACATGAGAGGTTTCTATGCCAACAGGTGTGTAGTTCTTCAGCTAAAGTGTTGCACTGACATTTAGCGGAGTTTTATTTCGGGGGCAGAAAAGCTCGTTGATGTAAGTTTAAAACTCTGGAATAAAAGGTGGTTTGTGTTCTCCAATCCTTCAGGGACTTTTATGATACAGATCAGGTTTTAGACTATTTACAGAGAATAAATATAGAATCACGTCAGTCACATCCACTGTTAACTCTGGTTTTATCTGGTTTTTCAGAGGCTGGATGAGCTGAATATTTGCAGTGCGGTTTTCTTTTGCACGGTTGCCCCAAAGATTGAAGGTTGGCATTTGCAAGGAGAAACAGAGGACTTTATTTAAACCACATGACAGATTAAAGCGCTGTGTTTTGAGCCCGTGAGAGGGCTGCGGGAGTGGATTATGTGTTATGAGAGCATGGGAATGGAGTGTCATTGAACTGTGACTGAACACCCTTCTGAAACCTGCCTACAAGCTGTAGAGCTGAAGCAAACTGATGTAACTCTAGATAATCCAAATGTGGAGGATAGCTCAACGACACCTGTTTGAAAGCTTTTACAAGGTAACTTTATGTGACCTGGAGGCTCAAACTTGTGTGTTAAATAGGTGGAGTTGTATGGAATAAATCTTGTGCCAGCAGGAACCGAATTTGAATTGCTCAAATTGAATCTGAACGCATTGGTTTGAAAATGAATTTCACTAAATTGAAACTGAATTTAATGGTTTGAATTTGAATTAATTGAAATGAAATGAAAGTTTACATTTTAAGCCTTAATTAAAAACCAATACACTAATTTTTAAGAATCCATTCACGAAATATCGCAACATTTCAGCGTATAAATAATTTCCTATACCTCTACCAATGAGCCGAGCGTTGGTGTTCTGAATGATGAGTCTCGGCTGCGCCCGTTTATTTGTTGCTCACCTCCACCCTTGTTAAAAGAAACTGTATAAACCCACCTCACCAGCGGGGTTTGTGAGTTTGTGTTGTGTTGAACGTACCGGTAGCTGTTTCTCCAGACAGTTGTTAAAGTTTTTCACTTGGTTGGGCTTCAGTTTCTTGAGGGGGATCCGTGTTTCCCCGATAAACTCGTTGTGGCGAAATTTGTCCTCATCACAAACTGAGATCCTGAGAGAAGAATGAAATAGATTATTAATTTATTAATAGCTCAGATCATTGTTTCCAGGTTAAATCGAGGCCTTGAAAACAATAAAACCTGGACGTAATCACTCAGGGGTCTTATTCTCACCAAAAGCTTCACTTTAGAGCTGAAACAGACGTCGTGCAGAGATGGAGCTCAGAGATTTGTCAGACCCCATCAGAACGACAGGAAGTGATGAGATAATTATACGTTAGGAGGCATTCAGCCTGATCAAAAGGCTCAAAGATTATATAAAAACAGAAACATTCAGATGAGAAGTCACTTCATTTAGCTGATTAACAACAACCCTTTTGATTATATCAAGATCAAATTTGATTTTTATCTTGAATTTGTCGAGTGCCGGTTTGAAAAGTAAAAACTCGGATTCAAGAAGAGCTTCYGAGTCCTCAAGTCTGTAAAAGTTAAAAACCACACGGAGAGAAGGGGGTCTCTGTGGTCTTGGGTAGTTTGGGTAAACTGTGATTGGTCGGATGGACTTGTGGTTGAGGCTAAAAGATGAAGTGATGATAAAATTATTGTAAACGTAAATATAATTTATTGATTTCAAATTTGGTGCAGCTTGCACCTTCCTGTCACAAGTTATGACTAAAATTTATTTTCCTCTCCCCAGCTGCCTTCACTCAAGCCACGCCCACACCTCAGTCTGACCAATCACAGCTCACACAAACTTTGGCTCGTGTTGCCAGCTCTGTGATTCTTTTCAGAAAGAATCTGTTGCATAAATTAAACTTGTTAAAAAGCAAAACATGTCTCACCGACTCTTTACCCTTTTCTTTCACTTCATCATGAACATTTCCTGTGTTTTTTTATTTTTTATCTCTTTTACTTTGTCTCCAAACTGTTGAACCAGGACCTGACCACCTCCCATCCTGTCAGTCGGTCACAGGAAAAGCAGCTCACGGTGCCCTCTCACCCCGTCTCTCCACGCAGATCCACATTCCTCTCTGCCGTTTCATTAAAGCTCTAATGGGAGCCGATAATTGGAGCTCTCAGCAGAGCGACGGCACGTCTTCAGTAAAKACAGAGAGCCGTCTGTGTGCAACCTGACGTGGTCCTCGCTAAGCCTGGTGGAGATGAAGCCTGCTTGTTTTGAGAGCTTTTTCTCTGCATATTAAGCAGCTTTTGTGCGTCCCGCAGCACGTTGTAAAAAGACTCATATGGGATGTAATCACGCAGACATCATTAATAATTACACTCATCAAATGGTGCTGAAATCATTTTACAGTATTATTTAAAACCCGGGCTGCAGGTCAGATCATGTTAGATGATGCTTCAGATCTTTATTGTGTTTCAGAGCAGCAAATCAGTGACTTAGTGAAACACTTGCAGGGTGCTGATATGATTTATTTTGAATTAAAGAAGATTTACATGAAGAGAGACCTTTTTTTTCTGGGGTCAAACAGTTTCTGGATAAAAAATAATAATAAAACTGTTGTTTGATTCATGAGCCAGGAAAATCTGTCAAACATTTCTGCTTCCTAGAAGAGATTTTCTTAACTCATAAATCGAGTCGAACAAGCAGAATATAAAAAAATGTTTTATTTTATACCTTCTCTTCATATTTCTTCTGGTGACCTTTGTTCTCYCCTCTTGTCGTCTTTGATTTTAGTTTTATTTGTCCTTTACTCTTTCATCAGCAGCTCCCTCTTTTCATTCCTCCTGTTTTATCTATAATTGTTCCTCATTCTTTATTTTTATCTTTTGTGTTCATCCTATTGTTTTTTTCACTTCCTTTGATTATAAACTTCCTAATTTTATTACTTTCCACAATTCACTCAATTTCTGCAACTAATTCCTTCTATTAAATGYTATTTCCCATTTACCTCTCCTCTAATTAATTTTTATTTCCTCTTTACTTTGCGTCACTCCTGCTCTGGTCGTTACCTGAGAGTTTTGCGGACCATATCCTCGTCAGTGATGCCGTAGTAGGTCAGCGTCTCGTTCCAGAAGGGGTTGAGTGTGTTGTGCAGAGTCTTGGTTCTGAGTTTGTTCGCCTGAAAGACACAGGAACACGTTTATAAATTAAGATTAAATCCCACCTCTGATGATCTTTAACTTTACTTTTTATCAACATCAAGGAAAAAAAAAACGTAGTTTTAAATGTTTTAGACGCTCGGATTGGCCACTGGCTTCACTCTTCTGAGATAAATGTCTCCCTGATCCTCCTGACCGAGTTCACTTCCACGTCTGTTTACCGCAGGTAAGATAATGACTGCTCATGACTTCTCCACACAACCCTGCTTCCAAATAACCAGCCTGTCGATGGACATTAGATCAGAAGAACGGTGCTAAGTGTTCACCGTGTGAAGGTCGAGCAGCTCRGAGTGGATCGTTAGCAGGAAGTGGAGACGTGGAGCTAAATTTCGGCTAACGTTCAGCGCGGTGACATAAAGTGACTCATGGGTCGGACTGGTAATAAACCGGACCGAAGYAGGCAGATCTCGAGGTGCGCTGGGGATTTTATCAAAAGTTTCTAAGCCTTGAAAAGGTTCTGAGTCCCATTATTACTACCTTAAACTGGACTGATGAAAGAAAGCAGGGAATTAAATAAATAATGAGGGCATCTGTGGCTTCTGTTCAGMAGTTTTTCACCCCCATCAGCAGCTCGCAGAACGAGGTCCGTGCTACAAATGAGCAACTGGTGTCATTATCACGTCAGCTGCAGAGGCTAAAAAGGCTTTGCTCCCCGACCAATTATCGCAAAAGTTTCCTCCTTTGAATTCCAGTTTGCCCCGCTCTAACTAGCTTTAGTTTTAAAAGCCTCCTCATACCTGAGATGGACAGGGTGGTAATGAGGCAGAAAGAGAGACGTGTGGGAGGAAGACTTGTTGATGTGCCGGAGCTCCGGCTGTGTTTTAAAAACGCAGATCTGTACAAAAACTCAGAAACACCACAATAAAAGCATCTTTTCTATGAATCCAATCAGTCTGATACACCAGTTCAGACATGTTGTCTGTAAATTTAGGTCAGAAAATCACAAATGTCATAAATACTGAGGTAACAAAATAGTCCTGACAGGTTCTTCTTTATTTCTAATAATCACTGTTGTCCTTCAGACTCTGCAGAGACAAATAACTCTTCTGACAACTAAAACAACCAGCTGAAATCCTCAGGTAAAAAATATGAAAATTAATACAGAGTAATGAAATTTATTTAAATGTACATCACTGCATCATTGTATTTTCACCCCGTTTTGCTCTTTTTTAAGCATTTAACTGCTTTTAGCTAACTTCCTGCTACTCTTGCTATGATCAGCTGACTTTTTGTTTTAACTAGCCTTTAATGTTTAAAGTGCCTGTGACATCAAATTTTTGTAATAAATGTGAATGCATTTTTGGAACGAGAACATTGWTAACATGTTGCAAAACAAATTTCACKCCGTTGAGATGAACAGTTGTTGGGATATTTGCATGTGAAGAAACAGGAAGTGATGTCAAAGGGGAATGTCTGWATGTAAACAGAGCAATGCTACAACAATCAGAGAATAATCTGATGTTTCTTTAGATTATTTTGAGTCACTATCGGAGTAGAAGAGTTTAAGTAAGATTGTTCAAATAAACAAAGACTAGAGAGTTTTTTCTTTAAGAGTCCCACTTTGATGTCACTTCCTGTTTCACTTTGCTGAGCCAAATTCAAGAGAAAATAGGCCAGTTATGGGACAAAATGTGTAAAATCATGTGCACTATACTAACTTTCTTAAGTATAAATGTTTTCTTTGACTTTTTGTATTTGAAGGATAAGTATGTCACAGTGTTTTTTCAGCTTTATTGTGCTACTTACGTAGCATTTTGCTCCAGCAAAATTTCACTAGCCTTTAGCCATTTACAGCTTTTATTGTGCCTAATTTAGCTTAAAGAACTCAAATTTTAGTAAAACTCACTCAGAGCTCCATTTTGTATTTCCACAGAAAATGTAATTTCGCTAGTTAAAACATATTTAGGTTTTTTAAACATGTTTTTTTTATTATTGCCTCTTTTAGCTTTGTTTTTTTACAGTTTGTCTGAAGTTTTTCTAAATTAAATCATTTTTTGCTCATATTTTACTCTGTAAAACATGATCTTTGACTGATTTTGCTGATGGTTTCTTCACCCTGAGGTCCCGGCAGAGSCTCGGTGCTGTAAAGTGTTTACCTCCTGTCAGAACTGGGCACTTTAATCTGGAACAATTAAAAGTCATTTGATCGTCGTTTGATTGTGGTTTGAGGAGCGACRGAGCTGTGATCCGGCTTCGCAGCGGAGCGTGAAACTTCACTTGTGATTATGCCGCAGGCAGAAATCATGACCTCTTTAGCGGGCCTTAATGAGGCTCTTAAACCGAGCCTAATGACCGTTCTGAGGAGGAGCCGCAAGGAAAGGTGACGACATCTCGTTTTTAAGAGCCAAGAGGCTACCGACCTTCAGGGGACAACACAATCCACGACAAGCCCTAAAATAGTAAACATTTCTTTTCATAAACCTAAAAAAAAAAAACAGAGTGAAGAAAGTTAATTTTCTGGATGCTGTTGCCATGACGACCATTCACAGAAGATGTTCCTGTTTATCAGCAGGGAAAGAAAAGCAGCAGCGAGTCATACTAAACTAAAAAAATAAAGAACATCTTGACCTTCAGTTGTGGAGAAAGAACAAAAAAAAGAGGTTGTTTGTTTGCGACAGTGAGACGGGAAAAGACTTCATTATGGATTTCTTCGTATTTTGTAAAGTTTTGTTTCATAATGTTACAGATGCTGAATAAAGGAGGGAAAAAAACACAAAAATATTTCAAACAAAACCTTTAATTCATTCTAACTTGATAGTTGAAATAAATGAAGCTGGCTGAGTTTTTATTATGAAACCTTTTTCTCCAAACAGGTACTTCAGTTTTTTAACGTTAAAAAAAAAGACATATTTGTTGTTTTGTTTGTGATCGACAGCATCACAGCAGCATCACACATCTCAGCTTTAACGTCTCTGTGTCTGAAAAAAAAATCAATAAGTGAGTGTGTGAAGGTTTTAAATGTTTTAATCAGTTTCCACTGAAAAGACAAAACTTGTTAAATGAGCACTTTAGTTTGAAGTTGGAGTAAAAAAACGTGAGTATAGTTGAATAAAATGTGACTTTATTGTTGTCTCTGTTGAAAGGTTTTTTWCATCCTGAAGCTGTTTTTTTCTGTGTGAACTGTAGCATTTCTATAAAAACACATTGATTTTTTTTTCTTGAAGAATCAAGTTGTTAAAATCCACAGAGTGAAATGAAAACAAACATCAATCTGCTGAGAAGTGCTGCTCTGGATCAGATCTTCACACATGATTTATAGTTGGCAGATTTCCTCTTTAACAGACTAATTAAATAGAAAAAGGTTTCAGGTTTATTATTTCATGTGTTTATGATGACAAATGTTTTTTTACTGAAGAGCTCCAGGCTTCTTTCTCTTTATAATCTGTAACTCCTGATAGTTATGCTAATAACTAACTGCGTTCAACTAATTAATCAAATTTAAATGAATTGTGACATTCCAAAGCAACACGTTATTAAATTCACTCAGCTGCTTCTAGCTATCATTTGTTTCTTTAATTATTTAGCTATTGTTTTGCTATGTTTAGCTAGTATTTTCTGGTTTAAGCTAAACTTTTGCTACTTAAATTAACCTCTTCCTGTTATTAGCGTTTGCTTCATTTATCATAAAGCGAGCATATTTATTAATTTTAGCTTTCACCCCATGTTTTGCTCTTTTGGTTATCATTTAACTGTTTTAGCTAACATTTTGATACTCTCAGCTGACTTTTTGTTTGTTTTAACTAGCTTTGCTCCATTTAATGTTTAAGTGTATTTTATTTTGTTTTGCTGTGCTACTTATGTAGCATTTTGCTATGTTTAGCGTGTATTTTTCTTGTTTTAGCTAACCTTTAGCTACTTTATTATAATTATTATTCATAATTATTAAATTTAGAGACTCAGGAGTAAAACACGTCCTGAAAACTGGCAGACAGACGTGAAACAGTTTCAGTTTATTCAAAGTCTTTATTGAATGAAATAAAGCAGTCGACTCAGATTTAGTTTTACAGTGTGTGGTGCACCTCTTAACCCTCGACACGTTAATAAAACTTCAGAATCAGATTTTCTACATGCAGCATGTCAAAGCAGGCTGAGGTCAAGTTGAGTCTTTGTTCTGCAGATCGGTTTAATCGCTCAAATCATTTGAGAAGAAAGGGAAGCCGTGAGTCAGGGAGATGTTTCTGCCTTTCGTTAAGCTGCCTTTGTGGAGTTTAATCGTTCTTCAGGATTCAGAGAAAGAATGAAACAATCGTCAAGGACGGCTGAGAGATGCAAACATGCTAACTGCTTCTATAGAAAACCAAATCTTTTAATCTTTTTCTGTTAAAAGCAACATGTGGGATCTGGTTTAAGAGCATTCATGTTTTAAAAAGTTCATGTTCTGTCTTGATTAGAAGACACAAAAAGCAGCTAATGATGTCAGCAGAGGTGGTTTCATCCAAATATGGTGAGAACTTGACAAACATCTGGTTGATAAGAATCTGACTTTCATTTGTAGTCAGCAGGAGGCAGTAAAGAGTTTGTTACAAGAAACAACTACAGTGGTTAGACAATGAAAGTGAAACACCTGGTTTTAAACCAGAACATCCCTTTCAGACAGCTTCCTCTTGCATCCACAGTTAATCCTGTTGGATGTGGTTGGTCCATCTTGGTGGTATGCTGACATTACCCTGGATACTGTGGCTCTTGATACATCACAAAGACTTGCTGTCTTGGTCAGAAGCTGCGTTTCCATTGCAAATGTGCGAAAAACTTTGTCAATATTCTGTTAATGTCGAAAAACACAGTTTCGCAACTGCGGTGTTTCCATCAAGTAAGAAATGCTATTAAAGTCAGGCGTGAATACGCTTGTTCTCATGATAAGTCATTACAAACATGGCGGCAACAGATGTAAACACATAGCATGTTGCTACCATGGCACTAGCGCTCATCATCAGAGGAGACGTCAGCGTCTTATCGAGGCTTTCCAGCAACAAGCCTCTTATACTTGGGAGCAGCGTTTTTGGGAAATTGTCGGTGAGTTTACTACTTTCTTTTACAACTTCATTGATACTACTACTACCTCTACTTCCTGTTGTCTTCTTCGTCGTCRTCTTTTTCACCTGTAGAAACAGCCGGTTGTTGATCACGTGAATCCCGTGATGCGAAAAAAGTGTTTCCATTGCAGTTTTGCGAAACACACCAATTTCGATACAGCCGAAAAAACCACCTCATCCTAGCGCAAAAACATTTTGTCGAAAAAAAGGCAGTTTTATCGAAATTGATGTGTTTCCATTGAGCAAATTTATTTTCGAAATTCTAATTTGCGCATTTTCATGTTCAATGGAAAYGCAGCTACAGATGATCCAGCAAGACGTGCACCAAGATTTTGTCCTCTTTTGAACTCTGGTATGTCACCCATAATGTTGTGTGCATTGTATTATTTCGAGCCAAACTGTGCTCTTACCCTGCTAACTGAACCTTCACTCTGGTGCAATGTGCAATAAATGAAGACTGGCCACCAGGCTGGTCCAATTTAGCCATGAAACCTCCCACACTAAAACAACAGGTGTTTCCATTTCATTGTCTAAAGCCTGTACATTTTAACAAGAGCAAAACAAAAATGAAAGCAGCGTTTCATCAAGGAATACATGATGCAAATAAAGACGTCTGGTTTGAGTTTCAGTAAAATGTTGCTAACACCCAAACACAGAGGCAACGACACCTTTCACGGTGGAAGATACAATCTAAAAAAAGTGAAAATAAAACTGGATCATGTGGTACGGACCTTGCTGGCGCCGGGCAGTAGGTGYAGTTTGACATATGGATCTGAGAGCCCGTTGTGGTCCATGGGTTTGAGCCCCTGTTGATGATAAACAGGAAAATTATTAAAAATTTGTTGGTTACAGCAGAGACAGATCAAGAGGTGATTGGAACAAACAAACAAAAAAAAACAAACAAACACATTACTTATTTTTACCAGCACTTTACCAACCATAACAGCTTTTTCAGTATCATGTGGAAATTATGATAATTATACAGATATGAGTGCTGGAGAAAAATCTAACTAAGGTGCATACAATTTATAGTTTTGTATAATTTATAGATATAAATTGTCAGCTAAACTCCGTGATTTGCGATGTTTTAGAGCCAAAAGACCTCAGAGACCCTCCGTGTATCAGAGCAACACCGAGGTGAAAACAGGAACAAACTAAAAAGAAACAAGGTTTAACTTTCTTTTAAGGGCAAATCAATAAACTCAAAGAGGGCAGAGGAAGTAAAGGTCAATCATACAATAACCAAACTAAGGCAGGAACCCCCTGAGTGATGTCAAAGAACCTGCAGAATAAATTCTTTAGAATAAAAACTCCCTGAGAACATCCAGCATGTTTTTCTTTCTGAACCCTTGACTTCCTGTGGAGCTGGAAGTATTTAGACTTCTTTAGAGGTTAGGATTCAGCTGGAGTCTTTCTGTTCACTCAACTCTTATAAAACATTCTCATTATTCAGATGATCCCTTTTTCTTACGCATGTTTTTCGGCACGTATCCCGTTCCACAATGTTTGTGCAATTTCAGCAACTTGTGTATAAAAACATTTAGCTCCTTCAGGACATTCCAGCTATGATTTTGGTGTTTCAGCAATTTATACTGTTTGAGATATTTAGCTTTTTTTTGGCCATTTTTTGTCTTCAATGTCCTTAAAATCTTTCAGAATTTTTCTACTTTTTCTTCACTTTACATTTTTTTATGGTTTTGCTTTTTTAAAAATATTTTTTATGTTAATTTTAGCTTCCTTCAGCTTCTGTTCAGCTTTTTAAGCTATCTTTTTATCTTTTCAGTTATTTTACTAACGTAATTCTTTGTGCTTTTATCAGCCTTTTTTCTGCTAATTTAAGTTTTTTTAAAAAACAAAACTTTATTTTACGTCAGCACACAGTACAAAACAATGACACAATGCAGCTTGCAGGAATTAACATAATGATAATAAAATTAGTCAACAAAGAAAAACCAATCAGGTCAAGATGAAATCAGAAATCTTTTTATGCATCTTTCAGCTGTTTTCTGGAATTTAAGCTATTTTAAGCTATTTTCAGCTAATGTTAACCTTTCAGCTAAATTAAACTTTTGTGATAATTTTAGTTACTTCTTTTAGTTGCTTAATTCAGCTAACACACTCTTTTTGATTCTTTGTGCTAGATTCAGCATTTTCAGCTACTTTTATCTACTTTTCACAATTATTTTGCCATTTTACAACAAATTGCTAAGTTTTGTACACATTTTCTACTTTTTCTGCAAAAATCTTAAGATTTTAAGAATTAGCTTCAGATTCATCACTTTTTAATTTGCCAAACTATGACATCATCTGATAAATGATGGTATTTATCCTTCCTCCTAAAATGGAGCTCAGTTTCATTTTACAGCATTTTGTTGTTGTTTTTTCAACGGATCTGTTCCCAGTGAGCATGTGTGTGTGTGAAAGAAGGTGTGTGTGTGGATCCCCTCCCATCTGCCTTCTGCAGGGGTCATTTTTCTCCAACCCCCAGTAATTATGATCAACAGAGTATTCACAGGGCGCTCGTGCAATCAGCGGCGTGACGCAGCTGCCTGTTCATCCCGGTCCAAGCTCACATAATGTCCTCCATCTTAGCGGCAGCTCAGGTGTTTGCTGAAAGCAACAATAGAAAAGATGAGAGTGGCACTCCAGCCCTCCCCAATCACCCCCCGGGCTGGTGTCGCAGATACTCGTTTGTGTGGAAAACAGAGGGAAAAAAGTGCGACTGAATCTCAGCGAGAAGTAAAAGATTTCAGCTCCCCACGGTGCCTGAATGAAATACAAATTATTGAAGAAAGCTGCAGGAGATGCAACAGTTCAGGGGCATTTTGAGCTGTTTTTCTTTTTAAGCGCTTGTGTGTTTGGATTCCAGTCAAAGCAAATACAAACAGTTTGTTTATTCAGGTTTGATGAATAAAATCAACAGACTGAGGGTGAAGGGTCTCGTTCATCTTCTTTAGCTACATGATGATCTGTAYGCTTGTAAAACTGTGTAGCATTATTGTTTTGTTTATAGTTTCTAGCATTTATTTATTCAGATTTAAGTCGCGTTAAACTCGCCACAAATTTATGCTTAAAAACCTACAATACAACTTTGAATTTCTTTATTTGTTCAGGCATTTTACAGAGTTTCATTCACGGACATTAAAGGGATTATCCAATAGACTTTAAGGTGTCTAATAGTCAGAGGTGTATAAAGTACTTGAAAAAAATAACCAAGTTAAAAAAAACTTTTACAGAAAATCACTTTGGTAAAAATTTATTTCACTGATAAGTACTTAAGAAAAAGTTATAAAACTGCTCACAATAATCAAGAAAGTAAATGCAAAAGTACTTTTATACACACTCCAAGAAATTAAGTGTTAAATTTACTGAACCAAATCGGTTCAACTAAACCAAGTTGAGTAAATGTAAAGCAATTTATAAAGTTTCTTTAAAAATAAAATGTAAATTGCTCAACTTAATTTAGTGAAACCAATTAAAGTAAATTCAACAAATCATTTTTAGAGTGCATAAACAACTCCTCATGATGAGTTTTGGATAAATTTAATTTTGTAACGAGTAACTAGGTGTTACATTTAAAGTAAAGAAGTAAAAATATCATTTTTAGGTTTTAAATGTAACCAAATAAAAGTAACGATTTAAAACAACACAAATACTCAAAATTTACTCTAATGAAATAAATG
>NW_013952423.1:1825260-1827453 GCF_001266775.1 Austrofundulus limnaeus
TGTATAATATTATACAAATAAACGAACAACTTAATCCACGTGTTCAACACTTTCATTGATTTTATCAATATTGACAAAAATAGGAGAATAAGAGAAAATCCTCGGTCAATCAGATCAGATTATAAAAGCTTTAATCCTGAGTGACAGCTCAAAGCGTGTCGATTTGTCAGTTTCTGTAAGAACCTTGAATCAAATCAAAACGAGTCAGTCCTCATCCTTTAACTGTGTTTTCATGGAACAACGTTCTCTGACAGGAAGGTTCCTTTCAGACGTCAGAGAACACAGCCGTGGTTCTGAGCCTCGGCTGAAGGAAATGTTGTCGTTCAGGATTTAAAGCAGCGTTGCCTTTTCCGAAGTGAAGTTGAGTCATTTTGCTGTCAGTATTTCCTGCTGAGCGCCGGGCGTTGTGCCGAGCTCCTCTATTAAATCTGATTATTCTGCACAAATACGTGTTGTACTTCTATTACCGCTCCATTTTTGCTTCAATAAGTGGAAAAACAAAGTGAAGACGGCGGAGAATTTAAACGCTGCTGCTGATTGAAGAATGAACTGTTTTGTTTATTAGACTCTTTGTGTTTTGAGATTTTAAAGTTGTGGGTTTTTAAGCCTCATTACTCTTTTTTTTTTAAAAGGTTGATTAATCATATTAAATTGTTTTTGTCTCCATAGAAGGCACAAATTAAACATGAAGTCTGAAGAAGTTATTGTAATAATTTTACATTTTTTTGTTTTAAAACTATAAAAATAATTGCCTTATTAGTAAAATAAATGAATAAAATGCTATTTCTGTTAATTCTGAGTAACATTTTTTTCACTGTCTTAAATACTAATTCTTCTGAAATCTCCTCAGCTCAGCAGGATCAACAAACATTTATCGTCGTCAAACAAACAAAATAAATAAATTTAGAACAGAATAGAAATAGCCTTTATTGTCCCGCAGAGGGGAAATTCATATTTATCCCCCTGCTTTCATAAAAACATGGCTGCCCTCTGTTTTAATGCCAGCTCTCGCTGTTCAACAGAACAAATTATTCAGCAACATCACAAACTGACATTTCCCACAGTTCCACTGAATCTCATCGAGCAAGAACAAGCAATTAAATCAGAGCAGATAAAAATAATTGGCAAATTAACGAATTATAGAACTAATCCTCAGTAACAGGATGAAATAAAAGATATTTTATATTTTCAGTTTCTCCTGGTGAAATTAAATAAAGATATTCAAAAGGCAGCTGTAAAAGAGATAAAGACCCGCTGCTTCTGATAAATATGATAAATCCTGAGCTCATATTTAAAAAGAATTTCGGTAATTTGACATCATTTCTCATCTAATCAGCTTTTTAGGGTCAGTTCAGTTGGGATGGACATGATTACCTGCCTTTTTTAGCAGCTGAGTGTTTTCATTAGACTGAACATTTCAGCTGCTGTCAGTGAAAGATTTTCAGCCAGTTCATCTCCATTGTTGTATTAACAATAACAAAATAAGTCCAATTATTTTTATTTTCTATATTTAGTTTTCATTATTTATCTCTGTGTATTTCTGAGGCTTAATGTGTGTGTGTGTGTGGGGGGGGGGGGTAATTGATTTAATCCAGTGGCACATTAAAGATGGGGTTCAATRGTCACCTGGGGTCAGAGGAACCTGAGGGCGGAGCCAAAAGTTCCTGTTAAACTAAGGATGGACAGGTTTGAAGCTGCTGCAGGATATTTTCTTAGTTTTAATATCAGATTTGTTAATTTACTGCTCGTAAAATATACGACAGGTCTGGACCACTCGTGAATTTTGTTCGTATCTGAAAAATATCATAGAATACGAAAACATTGGTGGATGCCACAAATTCTCCTAAATCACTCGTACGCACAACTTAAGAACAAATCTGTGTGTACGAATGGTTCTTGCATGAGGCCCAATGTGAGTAAACATTAGCATTGTGAGTAAACATTAGCATTGTGAGTAAACATTAGCACTGTGAGTAAACATTAGCACTGTGAGTAAACATTAGCATTGTGAGTAAACATTAACACTGCGAGTAAACACTAACATTGTGAGTAAACATCAGCACTGTGAGTAAACATTAGCACTGTGAGTAAACATTAGCACTGTGAGTAAACATTAGCACTGTGAGTAAACATTAGCACTGTGAGTAAACATTAGCACTGTGAGTAAACATTAGCACTGTGAGTAAACATTAA
>NW_013952423.1:1827463-1850987 GCF_001266775.1 Austrofundulus limnaeus
AGGAATCATAGCCTTATATGGTGTTTTTGGGGTGGTAATTATGCTAATCTCCTCTCGCGTGCACGAGCAGCTGGATAGAACAAGTGTAATTTACGCAGCTCATTTACGCACTTTTCCTGAAGATAGAAGAGTTTATTGAATCTGACGTGACATGTTCGTATGAACCCTTTGTACGAACAAAAGTAAGAGAAATTTAGGATAAAAATACGAACATACGAACATTAGCACTGTGAGTAAACATTAGCACTGTGAGTAAACACTAACATTGTGAGTAAACATTAGCACCATGAGTAAACATTAGCACCGTGAGTAAACATTAGCACCGTGAGTAAACATTAGCATTGTGAGTAAACATTAGCACCGTGAGTAAACATTAGCACCGTAAGTAAACATTAGCACTGTGAGTAAACATTAGCACTGTGAGTAAACATTAGCTCCATGCACCGATGGCTGAATCTGAGCGGATTAGACTGACACCGCTGCCTTCTAAGCTGGGGTAAGGTTGCCAACAGTCCCTTATTATCCGGCGTCCAAATTTGAAGTCAAATTGAAGTGTCTCCCAATATATCGCCTTGCTTACAGTATCACAATATATCGCAATATATCGTATCGTCACCCTGTGCCATGATATGTATCGTATCGCCAAACTCTTGCCAATACACAGCCTAACAGAGAATTCATTTTCAAAACACCTGAACAGGTGGTCTGTGTTCTGACTGACATCTTAGATTGTAGTAGTTGTGTCGAACACCTGCATCTCCAATATTTATCAACATTAACGCTTTCAGTTTGGGCTTTGATTGCCAGATAATTCCATCATCTGTAGTCTGGCTGGACCAAATTTGTTTCAATCAGTGTGATTTTTTTTCTTCTTCTTTTCGGTCACAGAGCCAACCCGCCTGCTCCTCCGCCATCTGTCACGCCGCCACCAGCTCGTCTCTGCGTGTCCCGTCTGCTCGCTCTCTTCTTCAGACTCCCTCCTGTTCAGCCTTCAGACCCGCTCATGGACTTCTCAGTTTGCTGCGCGTCACTTCACACGACAAAATGTTTTTGCAACAAAGCTTTAAAAAAAGCCTGCGTGCTGCTTTTGGGTCTTATTTCTGACAAATGCAACAGTTTGATAGAAGTCTGTCAAACACGCAGAACTCCATTCTTATAACAGGGATTAAATGAGATTAAAATAAGACTAACCCTCTTACTATTCATGTAAATATAGAGAAACATTTCTTTTCTCCTTTTAAAAGAAAATTAAAYGTCTACAGTTGTGCACAAACGACAGAAATAACTTCTCACAGGAAACAGGTTTTCTGCCACAAAGTAATGAAATAACATCCCTCTGATAATGAGTTCAGGAGGTGTTTGTCGTGTTTCCATCGGATCGGATAAACCTAAAGGATTGATTAAAGGGGGGGCYGGGGTGGAGCTCCACTTTATCTCAGCAGCTTACCTTCTTGTATCTGGGGACAGGAAGCTTCGAACATAAAGCACCGACACAAAGACGGGACATGAGAGCATGCAAAAAGAAAAGAGGCGGGGAAAAAACAAGAAAAGTGAAATTAAAACAAACATTTAGAAAGACAATAAAGACAGAAAAGAAGAAGCAGTTTTTATATTTAAACAAACAAGTTGAGTGGATTTGTTGATCCAGTAAATCTGCACAAACTCAGATCTAATTTGTTTGTTTCAAACAGACGTGAATGCCGTCCGCTCACAGCCAACCGCCCGCTTTTTATTATCTTAGTATTTCAACATTTGTGTGGTGATGATGTTTACCTCCTAACTTCTTTTAATAACATCTTGGCGTTCACAAACGCGTTTTGAGCATCAGGTTTTCATGTAAACTCTATGGTGGATGCGCGTCAAGGAGCGTTGGGAAGTGCTGCACTTGACACAAGAAACGTGGAGAAATTTTTCCACACAAGGTGACTGAGACGGCTCCGTATGATGCAGCACTCACATCCAGCTTCACAGCARTGATGTGCACCTTATACAGACGTCAGTACTTATAAGATATGAATAACTTTATCACAGTTATTACCCAGAATCCCCTGCGTTCTAGTCCACTTCCTGCCCTTAGAGTGGTCTCCAGTCTGCTTGGTGTTCATAGATGCAAAATTGAAAAACTCTGGGTTTGTCAAGGAAAATATGTATTTTTCTTCATTTACAACTTGTTCCCTGAACTAAATGTGAAATAAAAAGGTAAAATCTTCAGATTGGGGTTCTGTGCAGAAAAAAAAACTGCAGCTCACTGAAGCAGAAATCATAAAACTGGGTTCAATGTGTGGATCACAGATTTGTTAGGAAGCAGGTGCAAAGTATTTTAAATCTTCCTCTTTGGGAAAACCAACAAAGACACAAAATATCTGGAGTGGTTTATTTGTGATATAAAGCCAGGCGAGCTGAAACCAGTGTTTTTATTTAGATTCAAACTGACATAAAACAGATATTCTGTCTCCAATATTTATCAAATGCTCCTTTAGGCCGATAATGCAGCCCAACCCTGACAAAAGGCTATCTTACAAAAAAAGCTTAGCAGACCCTTCGTACTTGAAATTTATTGTTTATCTAGCGGCCTCGTGCCAAAGGCCTGACAGAACCAGTATTAACTGCTCAGAGAGGAAATCACAATTGATTGTGTTGCGGCTGAGCTGCAGCGCTTCACTTCATCCTCCCTGATCAGCCCTGTGGTCTATCAGACATTTCATCAATATTTAGAGCCTAAATGTGACACGCTGAAAAGATACATACAATTACTGCTCTGATTTCTCCTCTTCCATTTGTCTGCGACACCAGGAAAAGAAAAGAAAAAGACTTTTTCATCAAATCTTTTATATAAAAGCAGCAAAATAAATAAATAACTAAAACCTTGACATAAACAGAAAGTGAATAAAAAGAAGCAGGAACATCTCAGAGGTGCAGCGCTGCAGTGGGTTTGTGTGTTTTTCCCACACCGGTGTGGGAGTGCCCGGCAGAGAAAGGGCAGACCTGCMGACGGAGGAGAATCAAAGATTGTTTAAGTGTTAATTTGGGTTGTGGAGTGGGCGGTTCTGAGCAGACGGGTCACGGGTCTGCAACTGAATCCTACAAACAGGTTTAATTCACCCAGAAGAGAAAGAATGAGGAGTCCATAGGGTTCTGCTCAGCACTGCAGGGCCTGGATCAGAACTTTGGGCCTGGGCTGGATTTTCTGGGGCAGCTGGTTCTGGCTGATTTGAAATCTGTGCCACATGTGTGTCTGTCTCCTCGCAGCGGGAAACTCCTTTTCAAATATTTTTAAAGCCTTTGTGAGGCTCCGGAGACATCGAAAATAGAGGATTTCAGATCGCAGATGTCATAAGATTCAACCGAAACGGCACTGTGGAGTTCTGATCCGGATCGGAGGAAAATCCTGAATCTGTAAAATGAGGAGATTTAAAATGTTGCTGTCACAGTATGAAGGGGTGAGATCTTCTGCAGGCTTCATGGATACCACCATCATTCAGAGGGTTTCTGCAAATATTGTCTCAGTCAAACCAGCTGTTCCTGACTGACAGATGGACTGATGGACAGACTGATGGAGAGACTGATGGACAGACCGATGGACAGACTGATGGACCGATGGACAGACCGATGGACAGACCGATGGACAGACTGATGGACAGACCGATGGACAGACCGATGGACAGACTGATGTAGAGACTGATGGACCGATGGACAGACTGATGGACAGACCGATGGACAGACCGATGGACAGACCTATGGACAGACTGATGGACTGATGGACAGACTGATGGACTGATGGACTGATGGACAGACTGATGGACAGACTGATGGACAGACTGATAAAGAGACTGATGGACAGACCGATGGACAGACCGATGGACAGACTGATGGACCGATGGACAGACCGATGGACAGACCGATGGACAGACTGATGGACAGACCGATGGACAGACCGATGGACAGACCGATGGACAGACCGATGGACAGACCGATGGACAGACTGATGGACAGACCGATGGACAGACCGATGGACAGACCGATGGACAGACTGATGTAGAGACTGATGGACCGATGGACAGACCGATGGACAGACCGATGGACAGACTGATGGACAGACCGATGGACAGACCGATGGACAGACTCATAGCTGTTGGTTAGTTAACTCACAGGAACATCACAAGCTGGAGGATGCATTGGCAAATATGTTTATTCAAATTATTTTAAAAAATATACTACAACTAATAAAAACGAAACTAAACTAAAACTAAGCATTAAAAATGCAATAGTAACTAATAAAAACGAGAAAATCCACTGTAAAAACAAATTAAAACTAACTGAATTAAAACTATTGTAACCTTGCTTCACACGTGCTGTTCAGGTTTTTACAGACAGAAAGTCCAAACAGCTAAAAAAAAAAAGAGCTGAAAAACAGAAAAAGTGTTAGCTGCTTCCTTGCTACTAAAATCTAAAAATCTCACACACTCTGTCAGCGCTCAGAGTATCTGTTGAGGCTGACTCTCAGCAACTACTACACCAAAATTTAGCTCATACAGCAACTGAGAAGGGACAAACCAAATGCTGGCAGCGGGCCTTTTTCTTTCCTTTCCTCCAGACTTGGAAGAGGAGGGTTTGGTGGTGGAGCTGGTCCAGTTGATGCTGCTAAATTTCCCTCCATCCCACACACCTTCAGTCTCTGAATTTAGTTTGTCTGTGTTGGTGTGTTTTGGATTTGGATCTGTTATTTCCTGATTTAAGAAAGGTTGTATAAATGAATCCTCGTCCTCATGACGTAAATGTTCCCCTGCTTCAACACACCTGAGAGAATGGGCTGCTGCAAAACTTGACAACATTGTGAAAAGGTAATTTAATTAACTGAATCAGGTGTGTTGAAGCAGGGAAACAGCTACAACATGCAGGATAATAGGGTCATGAAGATCTTTGATCTGAAATATAAAGTGTTTTTCTTTACATCAAACACAGTTTAAAAAATCCTGTTATTTTATTTTCATTATAAGATTTAAAACATATTCAGTGGCCTTTTTTCTTCTATTTAACCTCTTATACTGTAGTTTTGCTGGTTGGAAACTTTTTGACTTATTTTCCCAAATCAAATCTCAGAGCTATGATAACAGTGATTCGACACACAATAAATAACTGTTTATTATAAATGCATGAACACTTCTTTCAAATCCACTTTAATCCTCACTATCAGTTATGTGGTTTCAGCAAAACGGTTCCTGTTCAGGTTTTTATCACGAGCCAYAATCAATGGCATCTCCCTGGAAAAGTGCTTACCTGAGGATTAGTTGCTCGCAGGTTTTATTAGAGCAACAGCAGATTTGCAACAAAAAGAAACACTGGTAAAAAGTCGGGGTGGGTTTAGCAAACCAATTAAGGTGTGGAAATGGGCCCATAATACAATATATGAAAGAGCAAAAATGATTTTCAGTGCTTGGTCAGGCAGCAGCTGAAGTCTAGCAGCAGAGCAGTATAGAAAATAACAGCCATAAATCACCGTGGCCTTATGCCCGCTCTGCTGTGCAACACTCCTGCCAAGAACGGCTCCACTTTCCTCCAAACCAGCTATTCATGCAGACAAAAGAGTTATAGCTGCTGACGGTGGCCACCACGTCACAAACATCACTTCATCACAGCAGAAAAACAGAAAAAAAAAACTCTTAAAATGTTTGTTTCTGCTTGGCTGTTTGGTTCAGATGATGAATTCACCAACCCAGACAGAAAACAGCAGAATATCAGGAGCAAAGGTCAAAGCGAGAGAAGCTTTATTCTTTTGTTTGGACTAAAAAAGTTCTGCAATTTATTATCATAACTCAGGTTTTACCCTGCCTATCAACACAATTTAAAAACTGATGTGTAGCCTGAAGTCTGAACTTTTAAGACATTTTGAAACAGATTTTTATGGAGCAAACCTTTCCCATTAGAGTGATTTAAATTGGTCATGTGACTAGGGCATGCAGGCATCCAGGGACTCCAGGGGATTAATCGATTAATCGTGGGCAAGAATTGAGCAACAAAGCAGCCAAAGTCCAATAYTGTATATTTTGTGATTGAGTTGTCTCATGGGATAAAACAAAAAACAGTGCAGTTCTCTCTAACATCGCAGTGGGATGTGTAAAGTCATAATTTGTTTGTAACAGCATCCAAACAAACATTTTATCTGATAAATTATAACAAAATGTGAGTTCAGACTAATCTTCTCACAGTGACAGGTGTTTGTGCAGAACGAGACGTGTTTCATAAGAACTGGTGACATAAAGCACAACCAAAAAAAGGCTGAAGGTGGTTCTGATAAAAGCAGACGGAACTAAGTGGCAGTAATTACAGATAAATCTTTTGCAGAGTGATAATTTAAATGAATTGCGACGGCTCACCTTGGCTTTGTTAATGGTGCAGTGCAGTGCGTTGTTCTCCTGGTCGTACAGCAAACTGAACTCCAGGGTTCCCAGCGTGGCTGAAAGACAGACCAGACAGAAATGACTTGTGAAGAAAAAAAGGCTTCTTGGCACACAAACACAGCCACTGGRGAGAAAATTAATCCAGCTGCCTAATTTGGATCATTTGAAATGAACGTCCTCGTGGGGACTCATTGTTCTTACAGCTAATTATCAACACATATGATAAACGTTGACTTTTGTTCCATTGGTGATATTCTGTGCCCACAATAAGAGCAAACGGACCTTGACAACTAAGAAGAGGCATTAAAAAAAGTTTTAACTGGAGAACCAGACTAAACAGGATTGACATTATTGACAGATAAATTCACAGWAAATAAACAAATCCTAAAGGCATACTCTATGGGGGGCGGGGTTTGTGAACTACCAGGAAGCACATCAAACTGACCACAAAGCCTCACCAGCTCAGCACCGCTCAGTCTGGGTTTGGAGGATCTGTTTTACAGGAGAGACCAGGCTCCCTCTGGGGGTCCTGGACCAGCCTCTGAGGGTCCTGTTAGGCACCAGGATGTTGTGTTTGCAGACCCATCCATCCAGGCTACCTAACTGTGTTTACATACAATTTAAATGACCTCTTCTCTCACCAGCGGGGAAGCAAAACATTGGTTTTGAGCGACGACACATCTGCAATTTAATCTTGTTTTTGGCAGACTCCCCCCTGCCACATATGGCGGTCCATTCTGAATTATTTAACMAGCAAAGTCATGGTTACCTCAGGAGGATGCTGCATAAAAAGACAGCCCTACACTGATGATCAGTGAACTTAATTTTCTGGTGTGATTTTTATCCTTTGTCCGCCTAAACTGCCAAGAAAGAAGGATTTCTCATTTACTGGAGTGATTAAAATTATAATGTGCTACAATCTGAAGAGCAGAATAAAGACGTGTGGGGTACACAACACCTCCCTTGTTTCAAACTATTGTGTCATTAGTCACAAACACGGCATTTGTTTTCTTTACACTTTGGTATTTATATGAGCAGTTAACATGTTTAGTTTTTTTAAATTTCATAATGGTATTTGTAGCTATAAACACCTCCTACATGTTTTATCTCATCTAAGACCCTGCGCCAAGTAATGTGGGATGAACCAGCTCTTAGCTTCCCTAATATSATAATCTGTCAATGGAGAAGTTTAATTTATTATGTGTGAATCAGCTCGTCAGAACCCGAGGCTCAGGTCCTCAGAGGGGTAAGGTAAGCTCTACAGGTGGAAAAATGTCTCAGGGTTTATTTTTTATATGCCAATTTATAGCAGGGTTATGAAAAAAATCATAGGGTGAGAAGTTCAGTTCTCGAGGAGAGACCCACATCCAGAGGAACCAGTTTAAGGTGGTTTTTCTGGATGTCTTATTAAAATAAGAAGCTAACATTTAAGAGGCATCTTTCCATTCAGGGCCCATATTTATCAATCTTAAAATTACTCTTAAAAATGCTGTTAAGAATGGACTTCAGTGTAAAAACATTCTTAGCTAAAAGCTGAACCTAAAAGTCATTGATGAAGCGTCTCTGTCTAACTTTAATTGTAAGAGTAAATCTTAAGTGTCTCAGAGCTGAATTATGACACTTTGCTGCAAAGCTGATCTTGGATGACGTCATTACAAACCCCTGGCATGGACCAATCACTGCATCGGATCAGGTTCAAAAATACTTACTGAGAAATGTCTAGATAAAACTGAAAATCCTAAAATAACTTCACAATTATACTGATAGTCTGTAAATTACATAAAATGTCCTCATTTGCATCATGAATACAGATATATAGAGAAAATCTGACTTTTTTAAATCAGCTTTAAAGTTTTTTTTATGTCTCAGAGCCTGAGGAAGTGTTGAGCTCCTCTCCACTGAACTTCCTGTGCTCCATCATTGTATCATGTGAGAGATACTACGGATTGTTTTAATGAAACTTACATGAAGTTTGAGTTGAAGTAAGAACATCTAATAAAAAGAAAGAGCTTTACCCTTCATTCCCAGCCTGTTTGGCTCTTTATTCAGGGCAGCAGCAGGATCCTATTAGTTGGTTTATGAAGGTTCTGCTTGAAACTTTTTTTTTTTTTTACCAGCAGATGCTGAAGCCAAAGAGGCCTGGAGCTGTGGGGTCCGGCTCAGATGCCACATCGCTGTGAACTCAACAGGAGGATAATAAAGTGACRCTTTTTTTTAGCTGCACAACCTAATTTCTCTGACTCAGGAAAAGGTGGGAGCCGACTCATTCTTTTTCAAGTGGCTACTTAAAGAAGTACTGAAAGCAATAATTAAACAATTTACCAGGAAAGTATGAATAATTAGGTAATTTTGAGCAACGGAAGGAACATATTAAAGTATTAATTATTTGCACCAGAGTCTTACTTAAAGGTCATGAGTCATTCTGACATGAAATGACTTCAGATTTCAGCGTGCCGGTGTGATTCCTGCCCTTTTCATGACTAAGACAAATGTCATCAACAGAGAACTGACTTGGGAGTGTGTGGAAATGATGAGACGTTGAATAAAACAAGAAGCTTGTTTGTTGTTGGCAGCAGGAGCTGCAGGTACTGCCACTGTTTGCCAGCGAGTGAAGGATGACAAGTGTTCAAATGTTTACAGCATCATCATTTCTCCGACAAAATATTTGGTTCCTGCTGCGGGTAATGACTTGCGTTCTGAGGGGAACACTCGCCCATCTGAGACACCGTTTRAAGCTACATTTTGAAGCAGGCAATTTTTATCTTTTAACCATGTTTTGAGGCCTCGGATTCACATGGATGTCACCAAAAAAACGGGGGAACATTTTCCGGAGAGGCCAATGATTTGAAGTCCACCAGAAAACCACCAGGCATGCAAAATCATCCAATCATTTATAATAATGTTGTAAAACTAGTGTCACATTTTTTACCAATTCTTTATGCTCCAAACGCTGGCAGTTATTGTTTATTAAAGCTATAAAGAAAAGGTACATTTGATACGAAATGGTCCCATCCTTCTGAAAGCTCCATTTCTTCCATCATGATCCATTAACCTATGAAAACACTAAGTAATAGCATCCGCTGCACAGAGTGTTCATGTGGGCAAATCTCAAGGCACATTAACCTGAGCAAATTTCAGATGAACCTGTTCCTCGTAGCAAAAACATGCAGCTATAATAAAGAGGCAGATAGGCCTGATGGTCAGACGTGGCTCCATGTGATCTGAGACCAATTTTTACATTTCAATAGCCGACGGGACCGTGAACCAAAGGAAGCTCTTTTGCAGAGGTCTATAAAGTACTTGAAAAAATAACTAAGTAAAAGTAAAAATACCTTAACAGAAAATGACTGGTAAAAATAAATGTCACTGATGAAAAAACGACTTAAGTAAAAGTTATAAAAGCATTCACAAAAATTGGGAAAGTAGAAGTAAAAGTACTTTTCCACGCTCTCTAACAAATACACTGTTAAATTTACAGAACCAAACTGGCTCCACAAAACCAAGTTAATTAAATTGGTCAATTTCTTTAGCATAAAATATGTATATTGCCTCAAATTTACTCTACTAAGTTTAGTGTAAATAGATATGATTTAGTTGAGTAAATTCAACACTTAACTTTTTTAGAGCACATAAACAACTCCTTTCATGATGAGTTTAGACAGATTTAAATTATAACAAGTAACTAGGTGTTAAACAAGTAAAAGTATAATTTTTAGGTTTTAAAAGTAACTAAGTAAAAGTAAAAATACTTGGTAAAATTACAAATCCTCAAAAAAATTACTTAAGTACTGTAGCAAAGTAAATGTACTTAGTTACTATAAACCTCTGCTCTTTTGTGATGGAAAAATACCAAAAACTAGGCAGGATTTTATCAAAAATCAAAGGAGTGTTGGATGAATCATCAACATTCTGTTATGTTCCAGGAAGTTTTAAATCACCATTAAGAGAACCTTCAAATGTACTTTTTGATTTTTTGTCGTGTTGTTGACAGTAGAGCTGAGGATTATTATATAGTGCGTATAATTTACAAGCCTTTCAGCATCACTTATTGGGAGGCGTCGTACATTTTCAGTTGACGTGACAGGCGGCGTGTTGCTCGTGTCACAAAGCTTTGATGATCTGCTCTTTGTCTGCGTGGAGTTAATAGAGCTGATGAGGTGGGGAGGGGACAAACGGGGGGACAGCCGGCAGGGACAGGAGGACAAATGATTGATGACTCCTGTCAGAGCTGTCACAGCGATGCTCTGCTAAGAGTCGCGCCGCAGCAGCAGCTCGATTACTTCCCCTCAGGCGAGGCGGCAGGGACGGCTGAGTGACGCTGACTGGTGTTGTACACGAGTTCTGCAGTTACACGGCAAAACCACGACTCTCTGCGCACGCCTTCACGTCCACACGACGACTTCATCGGAGCGGATCTGTGGGTTTTACATGAAGCAAATTAAAACTGAGCTGATTTGAACAAACGCAACAACTAATGAGCACAGCCTGTGAAACAGCAATACAATTAGTTTTTTTTTCTCTTAGGTAGAATGAAGATGCAATTAGACCACTAATGGAACCAAATAGCTCCAAGTCAAATTGGACAAATTGATTGGAAACTAATGCATCTTGTGAAAGTGGGTCAAACACACGTCGTACCCTAACAACCATGTCCCATTATTTAAAAAAGTGTATAATGAGTTAGTCCAATGTTTTTTAATATGGAAGAAAATCTTACTCTTTTTTGTTAAATCTGGTTTTATCCACAAAATACCTGTTTATTTTAAAACTGGATTCAAAACTAAGAAAATTGTCTATATGTTGACATAAAACTGGTTCAACTGTTAAGTTTAGGAGCTTTTTTGTGCACKAATGACTCAAGTTAAAGTTACGTAACCTCAACAAACAAAAACAGAAATCCATTGCCATCCATCCATCCAGACTCTAAAAAACATCCAGAAAGCCTGAAGAACTATTGATCAAAACCACTTGAATAGATTACAAGAGAACTGGGCTGTTTGGAAGCAAAGCATGAGATCGTGAGCTGACATTTCTGCTGCGTGAGGCCTGAAACATCCGAGCAGCATTTTAACTTTTGCCTTTTACCAGAGATCCTGACCCCATCATCCCTCAGAGGAGGTTAAATTAGGCTAAAGTCACGAGATTCTTAAAYGCAACCATTCCTTTAAACACATCTGATTAAACTTCTGTTTAATCCAGGTAGATTAAAATCCTGAGTCAGACTGTTAGTATGGAGAAAGCTGGAGAAGTTCCACGGTGCACATTTTGCCACTGTACAACAGTCAAACGAACAAACTGGTTGAGTGCTAATTTGTCTGCACTCTGCGGTGCTCGAATGAACAATTAAACTGCACGTTTTGTTTCAGCCGGCCTCTTACTAACGTGGAAAGCTCTCAGGAGGGGCGACAGGTCCAGTCAAACAGTTGCTTTGCCTTTCAGCACAGAGCTGATTGGTCACCTTCGCAAAGTAATCTGTGATTGACAAAACGCAGTATTTGCAGAAACATGATGAAAACGTCCACCTACAGAGAAGATTATTTGGTTCTGGAACTCATGACTGCACACATTTGCATGTTAATGAGAAAGGAGAATCGTTGAGAAGGGAGCAACACGTTCATGCCTTCAGGAGGAGTTCAAACCGTTTCAGWGCAGCTGAAGGGTTTCAGTTTGGAAACGTTTGACTCGTTTAAACATGTCTGAYTTATCAGACCTGTGTGTAACATTAACATACAGCAGCAGGCTATAAAGCTTCAAAAACAGGTGCCTTTTAAATGAAACTGTTGAGATCCTGAGTTTTATTGCTTTCTATTGATTTTACTGTAATTGGTTTTACTGTGGAAGTTTATTTTATTTATCTAAACCTCTGTTTTAGTGGTTTTTATTGGACTTCAGTTCACCTGCACTGCTTTTATAGCTTAACATTTATCTAGAAGTTTGGGTTTAAGACAAATACATATTATTCTACTAAAACACAACATAATATATGACTGTAATTGGTTTTACTGTGGAAGTTTATTTTATTTATCTAAACCTCTGTTTTAGTGGTTTTTATTGGACTTCAGTTCACCTGCACTGCTTTTATAGCTTAACATTTATCTAGAAGTTTGGGTTTAAGACAAATACATATTATTCTACTAAAACACAACAAAATATATGACAAGATAAATATAATTCAATTAAATAGTTTAAGGTTTTCCTTGATTCTAAAATATTTCTATATATACAGTATATTCTTGGTTTAAAAACGAAGTGTAGATAAGTCTGTAAGACCAGGAGGAAGCCAAACAAATGCTCATTAAAAACATTTGACAATAAAACAACTAAACATGTTCAAACTGCTTTTACATTTTTATTTTGCATWTAGTTCTGCAGGATAATCCCATTAGAAATAAAGCTGATTTCAATTTTAACCTTCCATCCAAGCCAACAGGTAAAGCAAAATCCAAATAAAAAAAACTTTTTTCAGTGAAAGAGCTAAAAAGCAGCTTTTTACAATCCCATTACAAAGAGCTAATGTCCAGATACGAGCCTCGAGCTGATCCCAGAGTTTTATTTCACTATCTGTAAACGTCAAAGTKTGGAACTGATGGGATCAGTCCCTCTGAGACCTGTTCAACTTTAACTTTTATTCTTCCAAACGGTGCAGCTCATTTTAAGAACATGAAATTATTTTACATTATTTAACAGCTGACACCTGAGCAGATCAGAGCTGCAGAGAATCATCAACTCTGAGCTGAGAGGAAAGCTTGGCCTCACGTCGGCCGCATCATGACCCGAGGTTTTACTCACAGTCGTGAAGAATCTGATTTGGTTATTAGATCAGCTGTACAGAAGAGCTGTAAAGTATGATGGGGAAGCAAACATCCTGGGAAACAGGAAACTGAGATGTTTCTTAGAAAGCCTCAGAACTCATGTCTGTCAGCACAAACACAGTAGATGTTAGTTTAATGTTTTTTGCAACTGTTTTATTATAAAAGCTCTAGTCTGCATTTTTACACGTTAAAAGTTTAGTAAACCTCTCAGTAACTCTCTGTGGAGCTCATTGAGTCTGTTGGTGTAAATTCTCYCGGGCCCTCCAGCGATGCACTGGTTCTTCTTTTCATGTTTTGGTAGGAGTTCACTCCTGCCTCACAGAGGTTTGGCCATTAACTAAGTTAATTTACAATTCCTAAGGGGCCAAATTATGTTTAGACATTTATGTTATAAATAAAAATGACTGTAATTTCTCAAATACTCCAATCCGAAAGAAGCAATTAGGCATCCTGGCAGCCAAGGTCAATGGAAGTAGAGGGCGGYTACGACTAAGCAATCATTTTTGGAGACTAAAGAAAAATCTATTAGAGTCTGTTAAATTTACTTTTCTTATATGAAAGGTTCAAATTAAATGAGGATTCTAATTTTAATCCAGGTGGGCTTTTAGGATTTTATTTTGGAGGAATTTGCGAGGTTCGCTTTCTGTCCAAATAATTGATGTCAGAATCAGCCTGCATTTAAATTCATAATGAGCTGACCTTTACATACCCTGCAGCAAAAATCCATAGAGAGCATTGATGGAGCAGGTTGGAGCTCCATCAGAACAACAGAAAATAAAGAGACACTGAACAACAGTCCTGCATTTTCTGATGGATGACAAAGGATGGTTTTTTTTTGCCCTCTAGGAAATCTTTCTGCGCTATTAAACTTGTTTTCTCCTCACCTGAATCATCTGCCTGCCGAGTTCACCAATACTGCCGGGGAACACCATTAATTATTTCCAAGACCAGCACGCCTCATTTCTGACGGCCTTTAAAAGAGCTGCAGCTGTATTTTATATAGGATGGATAAAAAGAATCGAACAATCAGTGCATTAAGTTTTCTTTGAATGATTCATCCGTCTGGAGTCGGGTCTTGGAGGCAGCAGATTGATCAGGCAGACGTCTCTTTCCAAAGTCACCTCTTCCACCTCTTCTGGGACGACTCCAAGGTGTTCCCAGCCCAGCTGAAGATATAATCTCTCCAGCGTGTCCTGGGTCTTCCTGGGATGTCCTTAGAGTTGGACACATCCAACTGTGTCCAGGGATTATCTTTACCAGAAACACCTCAACTGGTTCCTCTGTGGAGGAGYAGCAGCTCTACTCTGAGTCTCTACAGAGAACTGGACTTCTGTCCGTCCACTAGAGCTGCTTGATTGATCGTTTGAGCATCATCATCACAATGTACCTGTGTGCAACAGTCACACTGCAGGTCCTGTGATGTAGGAGGCAAATTAAATCAACGTGTTATCTATCGACTAAACCATAAATCTTCACACTAAACGGCCGCGTTACAGCTTTTATTTTGAAAGGCCCTACCGGTCACCGTGAGGAGAAAACAGGATCTGCTTTCACTTATCTTTCATCCAATTAAAATAATTAAATATCTGTTGCATTAGCAGGACTGGGGCGACGTTTTGTTCATTAGAGTCCAGACACAAACCTCTGTGATCCTGATGTCTTAAACCCGACTAATCCGTTCAGGAACGCGAGCAGAAAATCTATCATCCAGAGAGCTGCTGGTCAAAATTTCCTCCGTGGAGCAGAACAGATAAAACACTRATGATCCACTGGGCCAACTGTGGGCTGCACTTTTGTTCGTTTATTTATTATGAGTGAGAACAAAGATGAAGGGAGATGCCGAGCCCAGAAGCCTCCCTGGAGAGGAGTTATCTTTTCTACCCTTCTGTACGTTCGACCCAGTGGATTAAACCGGCCAACGAGTGCTTCCTGCTTCTGCCCCCTCCCCAGGGATATGAAATTCTATATAAGGAAGTGACAGAGTAAAAGGTAAAGAGGACTTCATGAGAACGAATAAAACGCTGGACAGACACACAAAGACACCAAGTTTTGTCATGTTTGCTGAATTCTGTCTTTTCCTCATTAGATATAAATATATATTAAGGTTATATTGTATACAACAAAGCAGTAAGAGAGTTTCATCCATCAGATAAAAAGAACTACAGCAAGTACAGGTGATGTTTGACTTAATGACATTGTTTTTTTATTCTATTTTACCTCCTATATTTTTCATATTAGGCCACAGGCGATCGCATAAACATCTACTGCAAGCCCAAATGTTTGATGACATGAAAAACAAGCCGAAGGGAACAGACACATTTTTTGCTGGTAATAAATGATGCATAGATTTGACTTATTTTGTGCAAAAATCTAATAGACCGTTCCAACATAACCATCAAATAAAGGAGGAAAACTACAATTCAAAGGATTAAAGTGAACAATTTGGGGTATTTAATCAATTCAGTCTTGGAGGCACAAAGACCTCAAAAATGTTCACTTTTTAATTAGTTTTTTAAATAATAAAAGATGTTTAGAATCCAAAGGTTATAAGAAACTAAAGAAAAATAGTTTACCGGTACTTCCTTTTCTTCCTCACCCTGAAAGACCAGAACAACACCCTCATATTTTACTCTTGTAAACAAAACATCACAAACTCCTCCTGCTTGAACCTGATGCAGCGTCTCGGGTTTTCTGGTTAAAACCATGGTTTCAGATTCAAGAAAAATAATGGAGCCGTCCTACAGGAGCTGCAGGAAGCCTCATACCTCTCACATTAAATCAAATGCCATCACAGTTTTTGTTCAGTTTGGAGAAATTATTTACCTTATTTTGACATTTTACTAAATGTCTACAACGGAGCATTATATACATGTTATAATTATTAATCAGCTTACACTACATAGTAGGGCTGGGTGATAAAACAATATATATCTTGATCAATATCAATAGAAAATACGTCCAATAAAATGTTTTTTTTTACCGCTTCAGTAGAAAGCAGAACTGAATATCAGAATATTAGTATCTTAGCTTCTTCATCATCAGTGGCTTTTTTTAATAGGAGAAAAAGAAAGAGAAAGAAAAAAGTGAAATGCAATGGGAAAGAGTGCAAGAGAGATTAGAAGATATGTGAAATATGTGTTGAGAAAACACAAGACAGCACACCTGACTTCTTGGCTCCACACCTACAAAAACAAAGATAGCAAAACCACAGCAACAAAAATGCACATCTRTATAATAAAATGTTGATAATTTCACTAAACTCTGATCCAGAACCGCACAGCATTCTGGGTGATGTAGGCAGAGGAAAKGCTTTAGCTGCTAAACCTTTCACAGCCCAGCCAACTAACAACTTGTTGAGCTGTTTCATGTTTCGCCTCAGAAAAAAACAGGGAATGAAAGGAGAAAATGATGCAACAATTCAAGAGGAAATTGTGGATAAAGAGGAAAGGCACGTCACCAGTTTGGCAGGATTAATCAGCTTTTTTCTTGTGTTTCTTATTTTAAATAGGTGAAACAGAAAACCAAAAGAGTAATATGAAATTCTTGTATCCTGAWACATTTTTCAGCCATGTCGCCCAGCCCTAACCCAGGGTTTAAAAACAGTTTTGTTTCTGTTCATTTCAAAGCTAAATAGGACTCATTCATTAAAGAAATAAATGAAAAGGCAAGAGGACGATAAGTGATTCAGTGCTGAACTATAGAMTAGGAGTTGAAGAAGTTTGCTAATCAAATGATGAATTTCTTGGAGCCACTTTCTGATGTGAAGAGGCCTCAACAATGAATCACTTCCCTGGCTCTGCAAACAGATGATGTACAGTTCAGCAAGCCAGGAAAATGTCACGTCTGATTGTGGCACATACGGAGCGATCTGCAGCCTGCTGACGCTTTCAGCAGGAAGATGTATGTTGCATGAAAATAAAAGCTACATGGCGAGATGGGGCTCTGTGTGATGGAGCGCTGCCCTAATCTTCGTGTCTGATCCGTGCCGGGCATCGACCTGCCTACGTAGTGCGTCGCTGCAGCCAGCGGCTCAGATAGCAGAACAAAGAGCAAACATGAAGCAACGCCACAGAGCTTATCAGCGTCACGGTAAATTACAAACCTCATCCTGACGGCCTTCTTTTTCCTGCATCTTTATATGTTTTTGTCTTTAAGCTTTTTCTAAAAGGATGAAGCACATCTCTTCCAGGCTTCCTGAGATGAAGGAAGCTGCTCATGTTCAGAACGTTTCGGTTTACATGACATGCCTGTTGGTTGAATCATTGCTGCGCGGTGACACCTGCCTCCGGAGAGCGCAGCAAGTCAAACACCATCCAAMAAACACATCTGATCTGTTTCCAGATGCCTCCTCTCTGCATTGATAAACAGATCTGCTTTAAAAGCTCTTTGTAAGCTGCACATATGAGAACACGTCAGTGATGTTTGATCAGTCCCAGCTGTATATAATAAGAAAGGATTCTGACCACAATTTCTGAACAGAAAAACTACAAACATGACTTCCTTCTTTTACAAAAAGAAACATTTAAACACTTATCACTGCTACCTTCTGTGGTTCATATTGCTTAATATAATAACTTATTAATATTTAAATTAAATTTTAATGTTTTTATATCAATGAGGATACTCTAAGWAAACAAATTAACATGTTGACCAGAAAGTCAGAAGGCTGTATTTATATTTTTTAACAGATTGTAGAGGAAACGATGAACCATGAGCAGCTTGTTTAATGACACTGAAGATAATTTGTCACATAAATATATTCTGTTCACTGGAAGCTGAAGTTTCCCCTTTAAGAGASTGTTTTATGTTTGGCCAGAGTTTGTTTGGCTTAGAAATTAGCTTTTTCTATTTGAGAGAAATAAGTAAAACACAGTCATTTTTCCTTTTTAATCAGCTCCACAAGATATACACAATTTATTATTCTAAAATAACTGCCTGTTTTGTAAAAAAATACTTTCTGAGTGTTCGGCTCTTTCCAGTGGTGGACACAGCTAGGTTCACGAACCACTAACCCAATAAACAAGAATCTTAGCTCCGCTGTCGATAAAAAACATGTAAGACGGGATAATTTTTATTTAGTTCAGAATAAATGGCATAAAAATATAAGTTTAAAACTTGTGAATTTTTTTAGTGGATTTAACATTAGGGGAACCTAATTTAGTGGAAGCTAATCGGTCCGCTAACGGTTTCTAAAGTAAGCAAAAAGAAAAATAAAAAAAAAAAAAAAAAAAAAAAAAAAGGCTAAAACACTAAATAAGAATCAAGATTTGCTATTGGTGGGTTAGTGGTACTGTGCCCAATTGGCTGGACATTGGCCTCAGTAGCCTGCAGTAGGCTACATACATGCGGTATATTTCATCTGCTAACATGCTAACTCCTGGAACTTGTCTCAAATGTTTTTTTTAAACAGCACGTGATGCTTCTCTGGTATTCCAGCCACGATCAATTGATGACGTCTTTTTTTTTTTTAAATGAGAATACAATTGATGGAGTTTACCCTGGCTAACTTCAGCGTGCAGTATGCTGCAGTTGAGCTGCCGAAATCTCATTGGATTGTCGCAGTTTCATGATGAAAATTGTGTCATTCTGTTTGCACTGTCAACGTTTCGGGACCTTCTTATCGCAACCGGCTGGCCRAACTTTTTACCCCCTCCACACAGGAACTAATTGTGCGATTGGTCAGAAGTTGGTAGGAGTATCAGCTGTGTTTTTTCCACATTGCAGACTTCAGTGGGAGGAAACCCTGTGCGGTGACGTATACCACAGCAGGAAGGGTTTCCCAGGAGCTTGGCACAGTGTGTCTCAGGGGCTATGAAAGATGTGTTCAAAAACAAACGTCTAACAACTACGTGACTGYGCATCATCTGGTTGGCTGCCGATTGACCAAGAAGCCATTAATGAAGCCTTTAATGAAGCCTTGGAGCAACAGGTTTAGTCAAAATTGCAGCTGGAGTTTGTTTTGTTGATTCTGAATGTTCCGCGGCACATTGTGATATTTGATGAAGCACCTTGGAGTATTGACATGATTGTTGATTAAATAACTTGACCTGCTGCTCCCTCCACTAAGTTCCAGTCCATTTACTTTTAATGTCCACTTAGTTGAGGTCTCAATCATCCATCCATCAACCAGGGCACAAAATGAAAATAACAARCACCCAGTCCAAATTGTCATCTAGAGTTTCTTTATGCTGTATCCCCATCTTCTTCTGAATCCCTGTTATTGGTTGTGTGTTTGTAGCAGTGTGCGTTTGTAGCCGTGCCTGAGCTCACGTGTGTTTATCTAGTGTGCTTGCATGCATGCATTAGATCTGTATAACGTGATTATGGTATCTGCCTGCACTCCGGGTCTTTCCAAACCAACGAGAAACAGACAGTCTAATCTTGTTGGTTGCTAGGAACTGGGTGAGCTGGGGACCAGGAGGAGATAGACGGTTTTCTATCCCCAATCAAATAGCTCACCACACTGAGATCGAATTGATCTAATATCAGTGAGGGGGGAGGTGGGGGGGGGGGACAAATGGGTGGCTGCTACAAGTGGGATATGCATTTGGCTGAAAACAACCATATAAAATGCAATGTGGCAACACGTGGTGGCTGTGTAGCTGAATGATTCGGGTAAGCCGAGGTCAAGAGATGCATGGAAATGAGCTAAGGTTTAGTCCCTGACCGAGGCTTCCCAAGAGAAAATGACTTTCATCCATTTTCATGGATTTGATTAACCATTTTCATGAATATTTCTGTTGGGTTTGGGGTGCATTAATGTTTGGATTCAACAGACTGTAGCAGAGAAGTCCAAATGTTATTCTTTTATAAATTATGTTCTTCATTTGGACAAATATTTAGTGGCAACAGGCAGCTGCTGGCACTGTCTKCTATACTATAAAGTGTTTTATAGGAAGCTACAGAACACATTTAATAGTACATCATGAGMTRTTGCATTAAACAAGCAGCATGATAAATGCTCTAACAGAGACTACTTATTACAGAGGCTACCTTTAAGGGTGAATCCCATTTCAGCCCTTGTCTCTACCACTTAGACATAGCCTTATGTTTTGCACGCTCACCTCTAGCCCTTTGGCTGTCCCAATTCGTTCAGGGAAAGAATTGGCCAGGCTTTCTAGAAACTGATTATTTAGAGGCACAGTGCAGAAAGTCAAGCTTGTTTTACCCAAAATGTACTTTATGATGGCCTAGTAGCAAAACTCAAAAATCTATTTTTTCTGAAAAGGCAGAAGTTCTGGGCTTGTTTGTTTGTTTTTAGTACCTGTCAAAAGACGAGTTGCTGGGTTTTGGATAACTTGTGAGGAATACAAAGCATCAAGGACATAAAGGTTATAAACCTTCAATTACACAAACTGTAGACTGGAGAGTCAAACTCCTTTAACTATATAAGCACTAACCTTTATCATTGTTAGTTAATGGCCAAATAAAAACTTATATTTAGATGTAGGGGTAACACTGTGAACTGGGATTGGTCATAGTTCAAATTCACTCCACTTGTATGCACTCTCAGATATTTTAAAAGTTTCTAATTTTGCATGTGTGGCTCACAGCATGATTCATCTCAGTATCAACAGTTTGCATCGCTTCAACATTAAAAGGTTCTCTGGTATTCTCTCCGCCTCCGATTCCACTTCATTTAGGATCCAGATGCAGTTTTATTCAACTGGGTTTCCTATATAAAACGCTCACATTAACTTGTTTTCCCCCTGACACAAACGCCATCATTTTACAGCAGAAAACACCTCACCCAGCCAAAACACGTGTATAAATCCTTCCAGCAGTGAATCTTGTGTGGATGAACCTGCCCTGGGCCTCAGCTGTGATCGTCTCCTGCCTTATTTACTGTACTTCTCTCCCTGTTAGCCCCTCTCTTGATCCTGTGTCACCTTTACGGTTCATCCTTTGCAGAATCACTAAGCTGTAAACAACCACACAGGAGTGAAAGGAGATTTCCTGCTGGAATCGAGAAACACAAGCAAGAATGTGCACATTTTCTAAAGCATTTAACAAAAAAAAAAAAAATACAAGATGTTTTAGGATGGCTTTTTTTTTATAAATAAGATGTTATAAAAATGACAATGAACAGGAAATGTGTGAWACTGAACCATGCCTTTCTGCATCGTCTACTTTTCTGGATAAATTGTCAACAATTAYCTGTCAGCCTGAAACTACATCTTTATTTTGATGATGAACTCACATATAAAGACATTCTGAGGCTACGTTCACACTGCAGGTCTCAAATATGTTTTTTCTGTCAACCTGTAGTGGGAACAGCCTTAAAGAGACCTGCAGAAGAAGCCGTGACGTCACACATCACACTGTATACGGCAGGAAATATGGATGCTWTGAAAATATGAGACCAGGTTTAAAATCTTAGGGATGAAGCGTCACAGCGGAGTTATAAACGGACGGTCTTTGGGTGATTTATGAATGAATGAGGGTAGAAAAACAGAACCTGAGGACAAACGGCAAACACTGTGACCACATATCGAAAGCSCCCACCAGTCATCCTGACGATAGGAGATGAGCAGAGATGATAGGATCTGTGAGTTGGGAGGGGGCTCCTGGTGGTTTCTAAAAAAAATTGCCTCTAGATCAATAACCTGCTGTCAGACATGGCTTCAGTGTTTTTTGTTTTTAACCCTGGGTTGAATAMTAAAACACCTCATGGTATATATTTAAGGAGAAACTGACAAACGGCTGTTTTATCAATGTGAGACTTGTTTCTCTGCTAAATGAACATGCTTTAAAACATTTGTTTTTTAAACTTTTTGAACAAACCAGTAGAGATAAACAGCTTCATGTAAAAAAAACAGATGTTCTGTTAGGTAGCTGCAGTTCCTTCTTTTGTGTTTTTACTGGCATTGATTTTTCCTCCTTCACAGATATTTCATACGGCTTCATATTTACCTGCTGRTATTTTTTATTTTGGATTCCCAGAGTCATCCTCTGACTGCAGCAGAGAGGAAAACATTGAATTTGACTAAAACAAGATGCAGGCGGATGTACAGATGACTAAATAATTGACTGTTTTTTCAGTGTTTGGTTTTTTTTTGTTTCTGTGTCAATGTTTTATTGGAAAAATAGTTTATGAACCACTGGGTAGATTTTTGAAACTCTCAGAAGGTAAACAATGGATTGCCACCAAATTAAAGATGGCTGTCATTGGGTGTATTGGAGTAGCTGCATCTTTCGCTCCCATCGTTTGGCATTTTAGATGTTTTGGATATGAGTTAATTAACGCTGCCAATTAATTCTATGTAACATTAGAAAAACAGGCTGAGAGCTTATGCCAGATGGGAAGATTAGTCTGTTTTTACTTAATATTTTTAGTCCCAAGACAATCAAAGCCAGACTAAAGGTCTGATTGTGCAGGCGGCTCTGTTTTAATCAGCATTATGAAGACTGAATACATTTTAACATCAACTTAAACATTTGTCTTTTATTGTTGATTCTGTTGCATTTGAAGCTTTTCATTTGTGAGGATTTATTAGAACCCCGACGCCGCCCACAYCCACTGCTGCCTTCGCTTTTAAAGAGCATCTGGAAATTAAATGGAACAGAGATAAAACTGGAAAAATTACATTTTCACAGAAAGAAAGCAAAGTGAACGCTGAGAGCTGAATGACAATCTGACACTAATCTGTGAAAGTTAGAACAAGCACAGGACAAGCTAAAACTATCAGAACACAAGCTAAAACTATCAGAACACAAGCTAAAACTATCAGAACACAAGCAAAAACTATCAGAACACAAGCTAAAATGAGCAGAACACAAGCTAAAACTCTCAGAACACAAGCTAAAACTATCAGATCACAAGCAAAAACTATCAGAACACAAGCTAAAATGAGCAGAACACAAGCTAAAACTCTCAGAACACAAGCAAAAACTATCAGAACACAAGCAAAAACTATCAGAACACAAGCTAAAATGAGCAGAACACAAGCTAAAATGAGCAGAACACAAGCTAAAATGAGCAGAACACAAGCTGAAATGAGCAGAACACAAGCTAAAATAATCAGAACAAAAATTTTAATGAGCAGAATGGTGAAAAACAAAGACAAGCTGCAAAATTACAAGCTAAAATAGGGAAAACGGTAGCTAAAAGCTAAAATTATCGGATTAACAGCAAAATTATAAAATCAGAATACTGGTTAAAAATTGCAGCAGAACTAACTGTAGCTAAAACTGAAATCAATTAAAAAGTAACTAAAATCTGAAACCAAAAAAGTTGTTAAAATTTTAAATTATCTAAACAGTAAATAAAAACATTAACTAGGAAAATGTTAGCTAAAAGTAGCAGACTAAGAC
>NW_013952423.1:1851060-1855700 GCF_001266775.1 Austrofundulus limnaeus
ATCTTAATGTATTTCAATTGAGTTACTAATTAAAGGGTTAAAATAACACCTAATATAAGGAAGACGAAAAGACCAGAGTGAATCTGATCTCATCGTTCACACAAACATGAAAAAAGAACTGAAGGAACTGTGGTTCCATCGGTGACACACAGGGAGACAGAAAGTTCAATGTGGATTTTATAGGATGTAAATTTAATAAAAAGGAGATGCTGAGAACTTTGTGTAAGGTAAATCTTTTCCCAGTTGTTCTTGTTTTATTGTTGCTTATGTAATCCTTCTTTAATATGTGAAAATAACATCCACAGACAGGGAGCAGTTTGGGACGTGTGGCTGCTCTCGGTGGGTAAAGTTTGGAAGAAGCTTCATTTCACTCGTTGAGTTTTGATATCAGGAAAACGGCGGGTCGTTACTGTAAATGTTAAAACAGTTTTACACCAGCAGCCTGAAAATTAAACCTGTGCCAACAAACAAAAAAGAAAAAAAAAACAGATTTTTTCTTTATTTGTTTTGATTAAATTCTTAACCCTGATGTGCCCGTATGTATGGATGCTTGCTATGTTTTATAAATTCATTCTTTGTAGAAGCTGTCACACATTCAGCGCCTGATAGTTCATTATTTGCATATTGATTATGTTTCCTACTCCGTCGCTCATTAGACCCGTCAATAAAAGAACGAACAGAGGAGAACGGAAATGTTATCAGTTCACAGGGTTCACAGAGTTCAGCTGAAGTGCTTATCTAAAGGCATTTATGCAGCTTTTATGTACCTGGATAAAACTATTTGCAGTAATACCTCAATCATCATTACTGAACGTCACTTAATATTCAATAATTCACCTATAGAGCCTGTGTGGAAAATTAAACATCTTAAAGGGGATCTCACGTATTTTTTTACCTACCTACATTATCAAAAGTTGTTGTTTGTTACACATGAAAATACATATTAACCAGGGCTATGATAGAGAAAATTCACAATTCAGTTCGATACTTTACTGTCACCATTCGATATTTTGTCGATACAAAAAAGAGAAATGTCCATGCCCTTCTTAATTTGTAATTTACTATAATTAATCCTGAACATTGGTTTAACCTCAAAAGTCCAGTTTTTAAATTAAATGTTGCTGAAACAGCAAGTTTCTCAGTGGATCTGTGCTCAAAAATGCAGCCTAGGTGGAGTAGTCGAACACAGATCCACTGATCCTTCAACACAGAGCATCTTCAGAAGACAAGATGATAAAATAAATGTTAAAAATCTGTATTGTTCCATACATAATGTGTATTGAACCTAAAGCACTGTGTTGACTGATTCAATACAAACACATGTATTGTTGCACCCGTAATAATTACCTGTTTCAATCGATAATTCTGTCGATTAATCGAGTAGATTAGCTCTGGAGCTAAAGTGAAAATATGACATCACTCCAGATCAATAAACTTTAGTTTTTGACCTTGTTTTTTCATAAACAAAACAAGCTCATTGCCAGGCAATAAATCCCTACATTTCAACAAACTACATATCATTTTAAAGCTTTAAAGCTAAAAAATGAAAAAAATTAAATATGTTTAAAAATCCTTTTTGTCACTCATTTAGCCACCAATATATGTCTTTGAGTGATTGCAAAGAAAAATATCAGTTGAAAGGTAACAGGTAAAAGCCAAGATGTTTTCTTTCTTTGTAAGTATTTACGTTAGAGATGTGAAAAAAAAGCTTTTCAGCTCCCTGCATYGGCTGACAACAACAACTTTCCTCCATCACAGTTTTGTGACAGATTATTAACATATCTGACATCACCTTCGCCTTCTTCTTATCAGTGTTTCTGCAGTGTTATCGCTCCCGTGCTTGTCAACAATACGGTGGAAAATTGTTTTTTTATTTATGAAGCGTAGCAGGTCAGTCTCAAGATGTTCTTCTCTTTTGCCTGCAAAGCTCTGATTGGATCGTTTGTTGTTGTTTTTTTCCCCCATTTTGGGGAAAAAATTCATAAAAATGCAACAGTTCCTGGAACCGAGCTAATATTGAAAAACAGAAAAAACTTGGACATATCCTGAACAAACTGCTCATGTTTATCTCTACAAGCAGACATACTGCCAAACGCTGGATGTCTACAGCAAAAAGCTGCATCAAGCTGTGACGGYGAACACACAGAACAGTTCTGCAGCTGCTTTTTACCTTCAGCTTTAAGGCACTATCAGACTGCAGGGTAAGTAGTCCAGACATCGAAGTAACAAGCTGCCTTCGAACRTTTCTGGACACCGAAAAGAAGCCAAGTGCAAAAAGAGTCAGAGTGACCCTGTCATATAGTGCAGGGATGGTTTCTGAGACAAACGTCAAAGTTAAAAACAGCAAAAGCTTCAAAGACAAAAACACTCTGAGCACATCAAATATTTCACAAAACAGAYGAAGCACTTTGTTGTAATTAAACTGAAGATTTAACACTTAGACAAACAAAGTGATGGCTCTAATCTCATTATTTTAATATTTCGTTTGGAAAGATTTAATCTTGGAAAAAATGTATTTATGCCACTACACATAACAATTACAACTTTTTCTAAACTTATCGTTAAGCCTCTTCTCCTCTTCTTATTTCCATTACTGCTCAACAATTGACCAAGTCAAATAACTGTGGCTCTGGAGCACTGATCCAAACTGTGAACCGACCCCTCAGAGAGGAAAGGAAAGGTAACAACCCCCAGGTGTGTCGTCTATKTAACTCTGGCCTCAGATAACTGGACAAATCTTTGGACTCACAGCTTCACTGGAGACTCCTGAAGCAGGTAAAATGAAATGAGGAACTTCCAGAACATAAGTGATCAGCTCAAGATGAACTGGTCACAATTTTATTGATAATATGAAAACAAACGAGTCTTACTTTTAATTAAAGCCACTGTTAAAAAACTTCAGTGAGTTTTATCAATGTTGATCATGTGAAACATTCTTCAGATTTAAAAAAGAATAAAGAGGAAAATAAACGAGGTTCCTTTTATTTTTCATCCTACCAGCGGAGATCATCTACGTCAGAGACTTCTGACTGAACAATAAAACGAGTTCAAACATCTTCAGTGTTTTTCTCTCAGCCTCTTCAGAACATTTCTCACAAAGCAGATCACAAACTCTAGGTTGTGTTTTCGTCTCAAGGCCGCTTTCATAAAATCAAAAATGGCTCTTTTTTCCCATCAGAGCCACACTTGTGGAATGACAGCTGCAGAGAAATTAAAGCATAAAAAGTGCTCTTCTCTTTCACCATGTGATTGGTCCTTGACCCTCTGTTTTCACAGTAGAGGATTAGCTGATTGTCTGCACCGGTGCTATCTGAAATGTGGTTCGTGTGCAACAGATTTCACCATCAGAAATGGAGCGCAGCGATTCCCAGTGCAAACGCTGTGTGAACATGATTCTGACKGCAGCCGCAGGCCCCATCCACTCTGTTTTATTCGCCTCAAACACTGAAATCACCAAGGGAAGAAGAGGCCAAAACCAGTTCATAGCCTCAACATTAAACATTAAAAAAAGAGCTGCTAAATTAAAAAAAACAACAAAGAATTATTTCAGCTTGAAAAGAAGAGCAGATGCAGATCGATTCAAAAGAARCGACAAGTTGCTTCTGTCTGTAGATTGATCCCACAGAAATGAGGTGAAATCAAGAAAACACCCAAATGTCATCAAATACCTGCCTCACTTACTGACTCCACAGTCAAAGATGGAGCAGAAATACTCAACAGATAGAAGCAAATGTCTTGAAATAAATAAATGAAACAAATAAATAAAAGGTATTTGTCGAAATCTAAGAYGTGCAACATAGTTTTCAAAGTTTGAAAGTAGGTTTCAGAGAACAATGCCTTTGAAAGGATTGAAAAAGAAATATATGGGGAAATATTTGCAGATGTTAAATGTTTTAAGAAACGCTTCAAAAGTCAAAGCATCTATCTGCTAAATGAGCAGAACGTTTTGACAGAATGCAGATTTTATTTCATTTCATTTTTATTCAATCAGGACAGTGTGCAATTAAAACATAAAAACATTTGATGCATTGCACCAGATTCAGCCTTAAAAAGTGCAGAACAAACAAACAAACAAACAAACAAACAAACAAACAAACAAACAAACAAACAAACAAACAGGAAAACAATTGTGTAAATTCTGAATCAGCATGCACTTTATCAAAAACTTTAAGCCTTTAGAAATAACAGTCATTTACTTTAAAAAATGACAGTGAATGTAGTYTTTATGGTTAGTTATTGCATTAGAAACTGAATTCGGGACTATTAGAAATATATATCATAACTGTGAGTTCCAAACTGCTGTTAGAAACAAATAAGATAAAAGTCTGAGCCCCGGCTGCAACCCTTCAAATTACATCTCAGCTCCCAAATGTAAATCTCTATTGAAACAAACTTATTACTGAGCTTATTTTACTCAATTCATTTTCCTGTGATTTAATTGAAGCACGGCTCTGACAGTCACACGCCGAGCCGCCAGAGATACGAGTGACGCACACGGCTCGGGGAAAGGAGAGCGTCCACAGCTTTACCCAGGAAACGGCTTTATTATAGCCCATGTGAAAACTGAAGGAATGCATATCGCCCGCTGCCGTGTATGGACTGCCGTTTTAGTCAAAATACAATAAATAAATAAATAAATA
>NW_013952423.1:1855710-1869318 GCF_001266775.1 Austrofundulus limnaeus
GTATTAATACTTTATTAATTAATTAATTTATTTATTTATTTATTGTATTTTGACTAAAATGGCAGTCCATAGCCGTGAACGCCACAGCTGTAAGCACATTTGTTGCTTGATTATTTGCTTGAATGTTATTAAAATGTTATTTTGCTAACAGACAGTCACAGACATGACMCTTATTTTGCCTTTCGGTGGCGGGTGATGAAAGGCAGATGTGTTTCCTGTTACCTGGGATTCAGCCTGTCATGTTTTCCACATTAATGCTACAACATCTGTCTAGACTTAAAAAAAGAAACATTTGACAGTGAAGCCGATGACCAAGAACAAAATTTATTTCCAACACCTTGTAAGCCTGTTGCTATAACAACCACTTGACTTGAGTTTAATGATAATTCACAGTGTTACTTGAAGCGCGCGCTCAGGAAAGAGGTGGTGTGTTTGGAACGTGTCTGCATGTAAAAACAAATAAAGCAACATAAAGCTGGTTGATTTAAGTGTTTYCTGATTAAACTGAAAGGGGAGACAGGATTAGTGAGTTTGGAGTGTGAATAGAGGAGGAGACAGACGGATTACATTATGTTAGCCAGCAGGAGTGTGTGCTCAGATAGTGTGTTGTACAGGCCAGCGGGAAAATGCCTGCTGAGTGCTTCAGCTGGGCTAAAGCAGATTTCCACCAGAGATACACCCACAACAATCTAGTTTCTTTTTCACRTCTTGTTTCCACTAATAGCAACTAAATTAAAGCTTCCTCTGAAGTGTATTTATATACAAGTGTTTTTTTCATGTTGAGGTGTTAAATGAACTGAGCAGACCTTACAATCACTGTTTCTTTTTGTTTAGGTGGCATGGTTATGAGTCATCAGTATCTTACCTGCTGAGGGATCTTAGTTTGGACAATCAGAGTCGAGGTGATTTAAGAGTAAGATCTACTGTTTAAAGCTAAAATACTAAACTTTCCTTGACGTTCTATTATCTCTGAGACWTTTGTTGTCATTTTCTTGGCTGAATGTTTGCAATGCTATGCTAACTGCTAGCATTGACTGCTATAAGTGTGCCATGTCTGTGGGTGAGAGTATGGATGGTTGTTTGTCTCCTTTGTCTGTGCYTGTCCCTGTGATGTCACAACCTGACTTATGGGAAGGACTTTGGAAGAAGGCGTGGACACCACAGCGCTTATGGAAGTTTACAAAATTTATGTACGGGGAAAAAAGTTATGAACGGACCAGGACTGGAGMTCTACCCACCTCCTCTATCCAAGTCAAGGTGATTAATTWTTTTTACCTGGCATCAGAAAATAATTGCAATCACCCCCATAGGAGGAAAAGATAACATTACAGCTGGAAATGTCTGTTTAATCTTGGCGAACCCRAGCCGGTGCCAGGCTAAATGCAGCGGTGAAAAACCAAACAGGGAATCCTTAAGACACCACTTTTGCTAAATGCCTGCCTGCAACCCTAAAATGAGAAGCTGGTAAAGGAAATGGAAAAACATTTACTTCTATGTAGGCCCCACTCCGAGTAGGTTTAATCGATTAGCATGATYGCTCTGACTTGTCTACTGCAGTTAAGATACTGACTGTTCACAAATTATCCACACAATCCTGTTCCAAACAATKTTCTCTTTAAGACAGAATGAGTCCAATAAAAATAAATACTTTTGCACTATTCTAGCGAAGTGAACGAGCATAATTTGTGTTGTCCTAATTACACCACATTAAGATGAAAGAAGGTCGTTAGCTCATTATTTGAACCCCTGCTGAACATAAGGCCTAATCTGTTGGCTACTGGCTGCACCGTGACAGCAGAAGKGGTGAAAGGATGAAGACATGACTCATGATTACTAATGCTTTTCACCTCACTTGTAATAAATAAAAGCCACGGGAGGTTTTCTTTATTGGCGGGAAGCAGCTGAAACGGAGGCTGGGAGTGGACAATGTGGAAGAAAAGCAAATAAGTAATGGATTTCCTCATTCTGAAAGTCAGGCGCTGGGAGCCAATTACAATGAGCCCCAGGATTAATTGAAAATGACCCTTTGGGCCTGATGTAAAAAGTGCTCTGGCTCGTGAAAAATGAGCGTGAGCAAGACAATGTATGCAGGGGCTCATTAGAATGTTCAGCATTTCAATTCCAATTAAAAACACAATTCATCTTCCAGAGAGGGAGAAATCGGAACGACGGTTTGAGGAGTTTACTTTTGCTGTGACCAAATAAGAGAAACTCACTCTTTAATTACTTTTATCCTCCGCTGCTCTTATCCTTTAATCATTGTTTACGTTCGCAGGTGAGCAGCGACTGATGCTGGTGTTCTCTCAGCTGCACGTTATAGACTGAGCCATCGGGACTCCCTCTGATCACATCAGACCAGAACAGAACCATCCTCCATGAGATCCAGTCTGACAACATGTACCGGATAACRGCGGGTACACTGACCGTCCAACAGGACTTTGTGTTCAGGTTAAACAACCAAGAAACTTATCCGAAAGACACTTAAAACCTTAACAAAAAGTACATTAAATGATACCATTTCAAAATAAAAGCACCTTTATGTAATTATTAAGTTAATTATTAATTGTAAGCACTTTATAAAGCTTTAACAGTTTCAGTTCTGTCATTAAACATTAATGATTGATTTCTACTTATTGCTGGTTATGAAAAGAAACTATTTAAATTATTCTCCCAGTTCAAGAAAACAAAATGATTGGAGGGAAAAAAATATTTAGTGAAGTTGTGAAGTTGAAGTGATGCCCGGTTGGAGCTTCAGTGGTCTATAGACAGTTACGTTCCAGAATGGCAGCTCTTTTTGTTTTCTTTCTTTTGTTTGCCTGGACATGTGTTTATCTTCTGAGCGGCAGTGGGGGGGAGGGAGGGGTATATATGTATGTGTGTATATATATATATATATATATATAGAGAGAGAGAGAGAGAGAGAGAGAGATACAAATGTATGTCACCCTGTAATCAGGCTCTTCAGGTGCTTTAACAGCAACAAATGTAAAATTACACCAGCAAGCTGAGCAGATATTAGAGTTCATACACCATAATCTTGTTTCAAAATGCAATCAGGGAAATATTTTCTCTCGCAACGGACTGCTGCACATGGTTTAAAAAATAAAATAAAATTCCTCATCAACTGAAACAAACAGTGCCCACACAGCATATATCTGTGATTTCAGTAGATGCTCGCTTCTGGCTGGTTTTGGACTTTAACTGATTTACTGTAGAGACAATAAGCAGAGCCTGGACCTTCCTGGGTGGACTCGGGAGCTCGCCTCGAGGCACAAACTCACAGGAAGCTAAACCAGCAAATTTCAAACACTCGCATTCAAACAGTGCAATGCAAAAAATATGTCTGAGCCAGCAGAAAATATCAAGAGTGAAATACAAAAACAGATACAAAGTTTTGAGTGTTAAAGGAAACATTGAAACTCTGTTTTAGACAAAGAAATCATGGAGAATTTTAAACATGGAGCAAAATATGCTTCAGAAAAAAGAACGGACAGCTAAACACATTAAACCTATTTATCAACAGGATCGTTAAATTCTGATCCCYGTCTGAACTCTAACACCCCCTGTCCAGATGTTTTGATGACCTTCTCATGACCAAGTCTTGGTGTATGACCCACGTTGTGTTCCCAACTCCATCTTTGGGAAACACTTATCCAAACAGTGCCAAAAATGATACACAACTTTTTTTTTTGCATACAGCCTCAAAAAGATACATCCTAGGCTGTGAATTTGGTTTCTCTATAAAGTTAAAAATGCATACAAATAAATATGGAACCAGATATATAAGTTTCATAGTTGACATACAGGGGTTGGACAATGAAACTGAAACACCTACTTTTAGACCACAATAATTTATTAGTATGATGTAGGGCCTCTTTTTGCAGCCAATACAGCATCAATTCTTCTTGGGGACATATACAATGCCTGCACAGGTCAGAGGGATTTTAAGCCATTCTTCTTGCAGGAAAGTGGCCAGGCCACTACGTGATGCTGGTGGAGGAAAACGTTTCCTGACTCGCTCCTCCAAAACACCCCAAAGTGGCTCAATAATTTTTACATCTGGTGACTGTGCAGGCCATGGGAGATGTTCAACTTCACTTTCATGTTCATCAAACCAATCTTTCACCAGTCTTGCTGTGCGTATTGGTGCAATGTCATCCTGATACATGGCACCACCTTCAGGATACAATGTTTGAACCAGTGGATTACACATGGTCCTACAGAATGGTTCGGTAGTCCTTGAAAGTGACGCGCCCATCTAGCACAAGTATTGGGCCAAGGGAATGCCATGATATGGCAGCCCAAACCATCACTGATCTACCCCCATGCTTCACTCTGGGCATGCAACAGTCTGGGTGGTACGCTTCTTTGGGGTTCTCCACACTCTCCTGGATGTGGGGAAAACAGTAAAGGTGGACTCATCAAAGAACAATACATGTTTCACATTGTCCACAGCCCAAGATTTGTGCTCCTTGCACCATTGAAACCGGCGTTTGGCACGAGTGACCAAAGGATTGGCTATAGCAGCCCGGCCATGTATATTGACCCTGTGGAGCTCCTGACGGACGGTTCTGGTGGAAACAGGAGAGATGAGGAGCACATTTAATTCTGCTGTGATTTGGGCAGCTGTGGTTTTATGTTTTTTGGATACAATCCGGGTTAGCACCTGAACATCCCTTTCAGACAGCTTCCTCTTGCATCCACAGTTAATCCTGTTGGATGTGATTCGTCCATCTTGGTGGTACACTGACATTACCCTGGATACTGTGGCTCTTGATACATCACAAAGACTTGCTGTCTTGTTGTGTGCATTGCAATTTTTTGAGCCAAACTGAACCTTCACACTCTGCTCTTCCTGGTGCAATGTGCAGTTAATGAAGATTGACCACCAGGCTGGTCCAATTTAGCCATGAAACCTCCCACACTAAAATGACAGCTGTTTCAGTTTCATTGTCCAACCCCTGTATATTGTCATGAACATGTAATCTGGGAAACAGAACTTTTTTGCAAACCAATTTATTATGATACTTGATCTRTGGTGCTTGCAAAGTAAATAATTGAAGATTAGTGGCAATCTGGATCATGAAATTCAATCCAAAAGTTGCTAAAATATTTCATTCTGAGTCAAGCATATAAAAAATAGCAGGCCAACGTGGTTAAAACCACTGCCTATCATCTTCTTGATGATTCTCAGAGAATAAATAGCAATTCAACCTGAATAACTTTATATTTTAACGTGATCTGTGGTCAGGCTTTCAGAGAAACGTCCAGCCTCTTTGTTTATTTGTTGTTGTCTCAGTGCAGCCTGATGCCTGAGGGGGAACAAACAGGACATCCTCAGTTTGTTCTCAGCAGCCCAACCTCGTTACAGGTTCTGGTTTTTACTTTACTCTCTGTATCATGAGAAAAATCCAATGCACAAAACAAAAAAAGCCACATTGGCAAAGAAAAAAGTGCTCATTGAAGACCAGGCAGAGAACAAATTGGGTATAGATTATAAATGTGTAGCTTGTACTTGGAAAAAGAAGAAGAAAAAAATCCAGCCACCAGGGGATATCAACCATGAACTGTGCTCCGGTAATGACAGAAAACACAGACTGGGAGACAAAGCCTTCATTGATGAAACAAAAAACACACACACACACAAAAAAAAAAACATCATGAAATGAAGCACAGCGCACAAACAAGACCCCGCTTTCATTAGCAGGTAACATACGCACCAACACCGTGAGCATTTAGAGGCTGCGCCTCATCATGAAGTGCATTCAAGCAAGACAAGGCAGCTGCAGACGGTGTGATGTTCATTCAGTCATTTCACGTTCCTGATGGAACCGACTGCACTCATGCTATTCTGTGGTATTTGTTCTCTCTTCCCTCCCTGGATTCTCAYGTCTTCTGGAATGTTGGAACCGTTTTCTTACAAAGACAGGCTACAAAAGCTCAACCATTGATCGGACCTGTTTTATTGATTGGATATACATCAATACATTTWGTTTCTTTTAACTATTTGGATCAGATCAGATCATAAACATGATCTGTTCAGAGGATTTACAGTAAAAAGCACCCTGGTCCTAAATCATGCAGCAGCAGCAAAGATTAGTCGTCATTAAGATATCTCTCTACACTTAACGAATTTTTAAAGAAAAATCTAATAACTGGTCAGTCATTACAGAACAGCTAACGCAACAAAATAAACAAAAAGTCAACAAAAACAACAACAACAAAAAAAGGCCAGACCTCGACTGATCTGGTCTGTTGTTGTTTAGATGAACTCAYGTTTCTTTTGGCAAAATTGTTTTCCACCTGATACCCCTCCTGACCATATTAATGATTTGTTTTCAACATAATTGTTGTTACAAAACAAAACAATATTGTTTTGTTGTGAATCATTATCTTCAGATACCTGGATGTATTTAGTTATCCAAATGAAGTATTATAAATAATCTCTCATGATGACAGTCGATTCAAGCTGAAAGCATCATATCAAATAACATTTGTTGAATGCGTTACTGTCATGACAACAAAACTTAATGATGAAATTTGGTGTAAAAACAACTCCTTTTTGCACCAGAATCATCTTATTGTGTTGAGAAAAAAAAGCTTTGTTTGCTCAATGGTGTTGAAATAAGAATCACATCAAAATTAATAGTTGCAGCTGTTTAATTATTCTTTAATCAGTTCAAAATGAAACCTTGAGTTTTCAAGAGGAGCAGCCTCTGCATCCACCTTCAGCTTGTGTTCACTCACTTCTRTCCAACCATCTTCTATCCAACAGTCTACATTTTTTATTTCCCTGAAGGAATCTTCCCAAGGGATCAACAAAGTTCTATCTAATTTAATCTAATCTAATCTAATCCGTCTCTGTGGCAGCAGGTTTTGAACCCGGGAATACGGACGTAACTAGAGGAGCAGTAAACATAAATTAAACTTTATTTAAACAGACAAGTAAATGCTGACGTGGCAGCTAAACTTACAGAACTGAGGCAGAGTAAAGGAGAGTCAACAACAAACAAGGAGCCCAGGATGTTTACTGATGCTCTGCTGGAGGAACCAAGACAAGAACCTACAGTAATTACAGACACCTGAGCAGGTGAGGGTGGGCGGGGCAGGAGCAGAGAAGTGACTGAAGAAAACCAAAATGGAAACACAATTTCAACACAGTAATCCTAAAACCCAGACAAGAAAACATAATGAACACAAAGAACTAAACCTCGTCTTAAACACAAAGATCTACTAAAAACAAAATAATCCAGATGCACAGATGCTGATTCTAATTAACTGATGAGAAGAACACATTAAACTTTAAAGAAGAGTAAACCAACCCTGTAAGATGTCAAACAGAACATTACAGAGATTAATATCACGTCAACACAACCTTTATGGAGTTAAAACCCTTTTAACAAACCGGCTAAAATGTGGTTATGTTGGATAAAATTTTTCTCTGATTTATGAAAATCAACTGTTTTTCAACATTGTGAAAGGAGGACAGAGGAATTCTGTCTTGTGTGGGACTCTCCAGAGTCAATTCATGATAAACATATTTATTTTATATTACTGGGTTATTTGCAACAGTTAACGACTTTAAGTCTACATTTCTATTTCCTGTCATTTTAAATGTTAGGTTCATGTTTCTGAGCCAGGCAGGAGCAGGGATTAATATGTAGCAGGATGAGAGAAAATTATGGATAAAAACAGAAAATCTAAAAGATTTTCGCCAATATGCATAAAAATGTTGTAAAAATATTTTTCCTGGAAAATCAATCTAACAATTTTCAAACAAAAGCAAGGCGCGATGAACTGAGTATGCTTTGATTATAAATGTCATGGAGCCTGTAGGAGGTTTTACTCAGCCTTTGACTTTCCTTGTATCGCTGCCTCAGAGAGGGACGGCTCGCTTGGTGCCAAACTGAATATGCTGTGTGGAAAAACCTTTGAGACTTTAGGTTTTTAACTCGAGTTATTCTGGTCCTGAAAGAACAGGAAGGGTTAGAGGACGTGTTGTACGAAACGTAAAGTTAAAAAAATGCCATAGTTGTAGTTCTCACTCAATCTTATCACACAGAGTGTTGGGGATGACTCTCAGCTAAAACCACATCAAATTCTAGCTCAACGTCCGTAAAACTGACCGAGTTAGAGCCTGTTTAAAGTCTGTGGCAGCCATCTTGAATGAGGTTCTCCCTGATGCTGAATGACACTGAAGCCGAACATTACATGAACAGACTGTGTACCTCCGTCCCGACCCTTTTGTGTGGCTTCTGGACCCTGTTTGGTGTAAATGGAAGAAGAAAGGGATCGAGGTGCTGTGCGCTCAGGTGTTACCGACCTATTAGAGCCGGCAGGATCGGACGAAGCTCAGATCTTTTTTTTTTTTTTCAGAGAAACCACATTTTCTAAAATGGAAATGTGTGCATTTAAAAAAAAGTTTTGAAAAAGTGTTTTGATTTTGTTTATCTTCTCACTCCAGATTTTTTTTTTTAGAAACAATCGGGTGAAGCTGTGGGAKAATCTTTATTTACCTGCTGTGAAGCGTTTCACTCACTTCCAGCTGAGTAAACACTGAAGTCATTTCTGATGGAGGTCATCTGGAAATCATGAGTACTTTCAACATTGTGTTTTTTTTTTCAAAGTCTCTTTTTATCTTCCCTGGCTAAAAGTGAACAAACCCAGAGTGATTCTGTGCTGAAAGGCTGTTGCTCAGATTTTCCTGGCTGCCGTCGGGTTGAAAAGGCGACAGATGAAATATGTTAGAAAGCTTTCTGATTGGCAGTCGGAGCGGGGAAATCAGCGTATGATGGAACAAACTGAGCAAAGTGTAAAACTTGAGGATGAGCACATTTTAACACAGACTGTTCAGTTTTGTTTGAGTTGATAAAAGAATCTTCTCCCACCCCTCCAAAATAAAAGTCCTACTAGTTAACCGTGTGAAGTCACTGGTCCTGACAGGGTTGTGTTGACCAGAATATGTCCTAAAACTAAAAATAAATAAATAAAAATCCAACTATATATAACTATAAATTGATGAACTGAACTATAAATCTTCATTTTATGCAGTAACCTGAGCATAATATGGGATTTTCTTTCACTAATGGTCCAGTTTAACTGTGAAAAAAAAGAGAAATCTGTTAGCTTGTGTTGGTTTAAAACATATTACACAATTCTGTAATCCGGCTCTACTGAATAATGAGGTTTACGTAAGAGAATATGGGAGTTTACACAGGAACATTAATGTATCGTTAAATAAAATGCAGCTGGAGCCACATTTTATGCCTTTAATACGTTTAATACACTTTTTGTAATTCTATCTGGTAATCAGTTTCCCTACTCACATAATGCAGCTGCGTTCACGTTCTCTTTTTATTTTAGGGATTAAGTTTTTAAAAAAACAAATACCATCTGAAATGTAACGTGATGATGATTAAATGATGTTTTACTCTTCAGCTCAAACACTGAACAACTGGTTGTTGACAAGCATGTGTTAAAGTGTGTCCTGGTGAAAACACTAGATTTATCACAAACGATTCTAAAGAAACTCTTGTCTTTCAGTGTGAATCAGAGCACGCACAGGAAGACAGGAACCTGCTGGGATCAAACCTTTGAAAAACCACAGCATCAGTTTATGGTGAGGAAAAATGCTGTTTGAATTTATTGTTGTTTGGGAGCGCTGTGTGGGATTTTTGTTTTGCGGCTCTCCTCGGTAACGCACAGATTTCTACCTGGTGGGATGAGAACAAACACTAATCAAGTGGAGATGAGAAAAGAGTTTGCAGGCTCTCTCTCTCATGCATCGCTAAAGTTTTGAGCAGAGGTGGAAATATTTTACAGCAGTGCCGTTTTTTAGGAAAACAATAGAGACTTTTTACACTTTTAAACTACAACATTAACTTCGACGGCTGTATTTACAAATAAAAATTTGATTTGATCTTGATTCAAAGGAATGAATATTACTCGCTGCAAACAGCTGTAAAATGAACTGAGTTACATCAATTTTAGTGTTTCTTAGAGGGAGTACTTGTGGCTTTGATCGGACATTTAATTGTCCTACAAAAGTTATTTTGCTAACAGACACAGCTAACTCCAATAGTTTAAGGGCAAAGGTTTTAAAAAACAAGTCTAGTGCTCAACATATGTGATAGGGATCACTCTCAGCTACTACCACACATAATTTCAGCTGAATGGCTGTTTGATAATAGCTGTGGCGGCCATCTTGAACTGCGTAAAYGCTAAAAAAATTAACCAGCTGCCTTTGCCATGTTTACGATCCTTTTGAGTTCAATTAAAAAATATCTGTGGGAGACCGATGTACCTTTTAAATAAATACGAAGAAGTAAAATTAATCAAGTAATCAAACAAAATGTAAAATTCTTCCTTTAAAAATATTTTTCAGCCTTTTGAATTAAATAGGAAATCCTATTTAACCAGATGTTCACAACAAGGATCTGTGTATCACGTGCTAGTCCAAGTTTTATTTTTTACTGAGTATTTTTAATTCAGTGCTCTTAGTTGTAGTTAAGTTGAGGTAACATGTTAGATTTTACAATAAAAACTTTAGCTGGTTAACTCTGATTAAAGTTATTTTATACGCAGGATGTGCAATAGTACAAGATATTGTGTATTTATAGTATTTCCGTTAAAGAAAGTATTTCTCTGTGGAGAATAATGATGAAAAATATGCGGACATTCCAGCTGACTGAACATTAAACAGTGATCACCTGAGCCTGCTAATGGAGTGGAAAACACGGCTCAGGTTTACAGCATCGTGATTTATTATCACGTCACACGTCGGGGCGTTTAAAAAATAAAAAGAAGGCGGCGGCAGCGCTGCTGCACACACTTCAAAGTTCCTGAGAACTAAAGGAAACATCAAGTGGCAGAACGGAGGTGAAACCATCCATATTCATGCTGAAGAAGTTCCAGACAGAATATCAATCATAACGAGCAATCACGTGAATACTGAGCAGCAAACAATGGTTGGAACTAACAGAATCTTACAGAGAATTATGTGTTTAAGCCAAACATGAATTTAACAGGATTTAAGTGTACAAGGAGGCCATTTGTTTTGACCCAACTTCCACTCGAGCAGCTTTACAACATGCACATGAGAGGCGGCAGCAGCAATAAAATATTTGTAGATTCTGCACACACTTGAGCAGATTTATCCTCTTTTTATTCCCTGCAAGACAGTGTGGAGAAGAAAAGCTGAGATCAAAAATCTGACTCCTGCTGCATGCTACACAAACCTCTACATGCGAGGGGGAAAAATTAAATTTCCCACAGAAATATCTTTTTGTTATCATCTAAAATGGTACAAACTTTATGAAACAGAATCATGTTTTGATTTGATTTGATTTATTTATTTAACAGGAAAAGTTTATTAAAAATCAAGCCTGACTCAGCATAATTGCTGTTTTACTGCAGGTTCCTGTTCTGCAGCACATGAAACACTCAGAATTACAGCATCACAATCACATCATTATACACAATAGACACAAAGACAAACAAGCATACCAAATTTCAAAAAGGCAGCATTTGCAAAATAGGACGTCTAAATATGAGCACAACAAAGTGTCCAGCAGATGGCAGACAAGATTCTTCTTAAAGGGCTGTAGTTTTGAAATGGACTTTATGTTTTGAGGAATGCCATTCTATGCTTTAGTATAAACATAGAAGAAAGACCTCTGGCCGTAACAGTTTTTAAAAGTTGGTAATATCAGTTGTCCATAACATGTGCTTGTGTCTGAGCAAGTATTACTTTGAATTCATCCAGTTTAGGTACAAGACTTCTCATATTTATATGACAGATTTTAAACCCTCTAATTTTACCTMGTTGATTTAGCATCCCTGGATTTTTTTTAGACAGGAAAATTGCTTTTGCTTTTTTACTGATGTAGTGTTCAGACTTGACATAACAGGAGGTTGTCTAACCTTTTCAGGGTATAATATAGATCCCTGTGTAGACTGTAATTGAGTTGGAGTTATATAAGATACACCTGTGCACAAACCCAGGTCAAGATAATTATTAAAAACATATGTATAAAATCCCATAAAATATAAAAAAAGTGGACATAAAAACATTTTTATCTGGACCTGGATTAAKTTCAATATTTCCAATGACTAAAAGAATATTAAACAGAAGTCTTAAATGTTGTTTCCGACTGGTTAAAACAGAGTCTGTTATATCCGTGTCTTTAGCACTAATGTCTTTTGTCCACTGATGAAAAACAGTAACATAGGCCGAAATTACTACCTGATCAGGTGAGGTTCTGAAGCCAGTCAGTAGCTTGCTGTTCTTTTCTTCGCTGAATGGYGCACACTTCAAGGCTTGAATAACATGGTTCCCACCATGTCGAACAYGAGCATGCTCACCAAAACCAGTAGCTCCAGTTTGATCCTCAACCGAAAAACAGGGCATGGCTGATATTGATCCAAATAGGCAACAGGGAAGCTGGTACGCCTCACCTGCCAGCCTAGTCGCTCCGTCCCGGCTCCCACCKCCACVCGTCCAGGCCGGCAAGTCCACCCCAGGCGCTCCGTCCAAACACGAGGGACAATCCGAGGGCCGAGGGACTCCACCCACATCCGCCACTCCACCGAGGCACGCCGCAACAGCAGCAAGCCGGAGAAACCAGCCCAACCGGCAAGGTAGATGATATTTACCAAAGTTAGGATAAGTTATGGTCGATGCTTGTATACACGCCATAGGACACTTGTGTGCTGTTGTTTTTCAAAAATGATGTCCGTCATTTGCGTCTTTGATCTTCCATTTATGTAGCATACAGAGTAACAGCAACACTAAAGCTGAGGTAAATTTGGTCAAAAACTGACCTGCAGATGCCTGTAAAGCCAAATGGGATGTATTTTCCTGCAGCGATACTGCACAGCTACATATGTACATCTGCCGCCACCGCCGCCATCTTCTGCAGTACAGGGAAAATCGTGTGTTTTTACCGTCATGAATGAACAATTTCAGGATGCTGTAAAATAAAGATCTGCTGCTTAATGAAGTCGTCACAATCAGACAAATCATCATTTTCTCAATGAGATTAAGCGCCTCTAATTGAACAATTTAACAAGGAATTGCTTCATATGCAATTCTGTGGCAATAGTTAGAGTTTTTTAACTTGTGTTAAAATTAACACACAGAGTAGACTATAAAAAGCTCATTTTCTCTCCTAACACCCGTCAAAGCTGAATGACTTATTAAATGGAAAATGTGAAGTTGTGCAGCGTTATCTATAAGTCAGGAGAACCTGATGGGAAATGGTCTCGCTGACCCTCCCTGTCCTTTCTCTAATGCCGCTTTAAGGGCAAAATTTACACTTTTGATAAGAAAAGACCCAAATGATTTTCATCAAATGTGCATATTTTACTTTTCACATTAYGTGACCTTGCTTCCCAACCATCCTCGGACCAAAATGCCAACAGTTGTTGAAGTAACCAATGCAAACAGAACCCTATGAAATCTGTTTTCTTTTGACTTCTTTTAATTCTGGTTTTAATCAAGTTAATAATTAGATTTAATCATTTGTATTTATGTCCAAAACAAAACACACTTTTTAAAATCAAAAAGTTCAAAGATTACCATATTTATTCGTGTATAATACAATCTCA
>NW_013952423.1:1869512-1887056 GCF_001266775.1 Austrofundulus limnaeus
GTCTTTATACATATCAGATATTTCAGTTAAAATACATAAGTAAAAATATTTATCCGAGTATAATACTACCCCCTAACTTTATGGATGATTTTATGGATTAAATTTTACGTATTATACTTGAATTAAAACAGTATATCAGAAATATAAGGCTTGGTTTTGCTTACAGAAGATAATACCTGACATTTTTCAGATATATTTGCATTTCAAGGTTTTTTTTTCCTCCTCTCAACTCTTTTAGCTAGATTACATGAAAATGTCATTTGGATACAACTTTTCAGGACAGTGAGATTAAAGATTACGAACATAATCCTCAAGCCATCAGCGGTCAGAAAACCATCTGGCAAGACAGGCATCACCCAGTCCAGAGGAAATCAAACCCACTTTAATAAARAATGAAACAATCACACACCACCTCCCACACAGAGAAACCCTCCCAGCTTGACTTCAGGTGAATTCCAGTCCAGCCCTTCCCGCTGAGACTAAACCCTGTGGTCCAGAAATTTAGACTGAAACACCTAGATGTGGCTTCCTGGAGTCTACAAGAAACCAGGGCAGAGGTCTGGTATTGATCCAACAGAGGTGAGATCAAGTAAACTTTCAAAGAACCGAGTTCAGCGTCACGTCTCAAAAGTGTAAAGTTAGAGGTCAGAAGGGAAGTCTGTTTCATTCGTGAGGCTTATTAGAAGCCAGAGTCTTGTTCCGATAAAAAAAAAGAATATATCAGAACTCATTCTGCTCTCTGAGATCACAGCGGTTGTTAATGTAACACAGACGGGTAGAATAAGAAGTAGGAACACAACTTTTGATGTTGTAGAGGTCAAGGGTTGGAACAGAAGTAAAGCTCGTTTTATAATCAGACTACCAATTAACTTTAGTGAGGAGGAACACTTCTGCCGACACATGGTGTTCCTCAGTAAGTTACATAAGCAGGAATTATTTTAAAAATTACACAGGAAGTGGGAGCAAATTTAACTTATTTATACAGATGGAGTAATTAGCACCTATTTATGCAACACAATTTTTTGTTTGATTAAAAAAAGGTCTCAAATTAAATTCGAGTAGTTTAAATCAAAAAATAGAATCAGATAAATACGCATGTGTTTTACTGGTTTAAATTTGGTGTTTGAGTCAGTGTTGTGGGATGTTCAGGGATTAATGAAAACTATGGGCTAACAACACAATTTAAAAAATTGTTGTGTAGTTTGAAGTCTGTACTTTTGACATATGTTGAAACAGAGAAGGTGCATCTTTCTGGTTACAGACTTTTAAAAAAGTCATGGAACTGGGCTCCAGATGGTTAATACACTGTCATCATATTTCACTACAGAGCTATACCACAATACCATCATACCACACAAGCCTAGCTTGAATTCAGCCCTGAATGCACGTCATTAAAGGAGCACGTCTGAGGTCAAGATGTGTTCTATTTCATGGTCAACATTACACGCGTCGTAAAAACTGCATCATTTCCACGTCACAGTTGATAAGCCAGACATTTCAAAAGTGCACTTAGCTAGAATAAACCTACATTAGGTAGTGTGTAAAGTCACAGTGTGTGTATAACCTAAATACCAAGAAGTGACTAACAGTGCAGGTGTGCTGAGGCAGCTGCTATCCTCCCAGACAAATGCCACCTTGTTGAACACGGCAGACTGTACCGGATTGATTTGGTTGTGTTTGCGTTCACACATCAGCGTAACGTTAGCAGATCACTACTGGATCACAGCCTCCCTCTAATTTGCCTGACTTAGTAAATCTGGTCCCGAGCTACTTGACATTTCTCCCGTGTTTGCCTTTTACTGCAACTACACATAAACATGATCATCACACGGCAGCACTCCTAATTGCGACTAGCATTCGGAAGTTAAAAAAGAAAAAAAAACATGAAAGCTTTGAACTTGCCTACTTAGATATCCCTAATGTGCCTCATTAAACTGTACATGACACACTYGCGCTTCGGGCCAACGGATACTAAAGAGACAAAAAGGGAAAAAAAATTAAATTTAAATACTTGTGCTGAGCTCTCGGAGGATGAAGTGCCCACTCGGTGATAACGTTAGTGAAGTTCTGATTCATCGCTTTGCGTGGGAAGAGAAGTGATCAGACATTGAGATTCAATTTTGGGGAAAGCGGTGACTTTTTTCCCAGCTCAGTAAGGAGGATGAACTCCTCTGGGATCTGCTCTGCTGCAGAAAACTAGGTGGGCTTCACATTCAAAAATAAATTAGGAAGTGGCAGCTGTAAAAACCAAATCTTTCATTTATGCTCCCATGAAGAGTGAAAATCTAAAGCCAAACATTTTCCCCCAACATCCAATGGATCAGTCTAATAGCTGGCATTATCATTACATAATGTGCTTAGTGGGATGAAGGGAGGGGAGGGTAGAGGTGGGGTTTGCCTCTGATGGAGCAGAGCTGCTGCCAACTTAAAACACTGTTTTTTTTTTTAAAGTGAGGCGCTGTGATAATTATCCATAATGAGACTTCGCTGAAATCGGCCCGTCTTTGGGTTAAATTCACCAAAAAAACCAAAACGCAGGACACTACAGGGAGTCGTTCCTACTGTATGACAGCTTGAGCTTAAGACTCCTAACAGGCTTCTTCTGAGCTGGCCGTGGCAGCGCAGAAATCGCTCTTTACATTGAACGAAGCTTTACGAGGCTCGGGGGATGTTTTCCAGTGGATGAATGCAGCCCGCTGTTTCACCAAGGTCTGGGAATGGATCTGGTCTGTTAGAGGCAAGAGATGGCTCGTGATAATGGCCTAAAAACTTGTTGCACTCCTTTTAATGGCAAAAAAGAAAAAYAAAGAAGCCCTCAAGTCCAAGAGCATTTACACATAACAGCTTTAAGTGGCAGCTACTTCAGAGACATCTCTTTTGGCCCAAACAGTTTGTAATTCTCATCAATCTAAAGTAGTACCCTAAACATGGTCTTTCCTTCAACTAATATCTGATTTAGAGCTCCAAGTACTGTCATTATAACCATAAAAAATGAGAATAAATTGTGTAATACTCAATTCTAAATCAGGACAGTGCATWATTCCTCCCTTACGTCTACCGTTTCTTGTCTCATCGGTTTCTGTGGAGAAGTGCTCTCGCCGGGCCACTCACAAGCTTCGTCGGCTAAGAAGGAAAAATTACTTTGATTTTTGCCAGATTGTTTTAAAATCAACTCTGGGTTTATTTTAATTAAAAAGAAGCCAGTGCRTGGCAGAGCCCCACAGTGGTGCTAAACTCTTACAAAGTCACTTTATAAGTGAATTTGCAAAAACTGGTGGAGCATCTCAAAAATCAAGGCTCGTTTATCTTTTCTACAAATCTGCTAAAAAACCATTTGGTTTGGTCTTCTGTTAGTCGGTCTGAGCTGCACATAACTGTGATTTACCCTGGGAGAGTCGTGGTTTTCAAGTTTTGAAACTTGTATTGTTATTTTTATTTCTAATGATGTGTGTGTCACCAAATAATCCTCCCAGCACATCAAGCCTGCAGTTTCCCAATMAGATCTTACTGTTTGCTTCTGATTTTGCTTCATTTTTTTATTATTAAACTTTGACAGGACAAGTAGTGATACTATCCCTTTMGGTTACTCATTAGGTCTGTACTGAGTACACATAAATATGCATTTTCCTGAACACAAAAGTATAAACACAAAATGTGCCGTGGGAGTTTGAAAGCTCTACAYAATCTGTATGCTAAGCTTATAAAGCTTAATAAAGCAATTTAATTGAAAAAAACTAAAGCACAAAGCAACAAATATTTATCATAAAACAAATTAGACACCTAATATAGAAAAGCTATTACATTAACTTTTTATTGGCCACATCAATTTTCAGCCGACTTCTACAACAAAATGTCAAAATACATTTATGTAAGACCCTTTTAAGATAAATTAGAAAGATTTATCCTAGTTGCTTAGTTTTACTAAGATGCTGGAATTGCTCTTTTGTCTCTTTTTATAAAAAAAAAACGTGACAGATAACAGAGGATTTTGAAAAAAAATGTTTTAAAGAAATTTATTCCTCTTGTCTCAGAATAGTGTTTCTAGAGAGCTTACTGTTATAAATCTTTGATTATGTTATGTCAGATATTAGAAAATGTGCTTCATATAAAGGAATTTTGACACATTTTTTAAATAAATGTTCTTGGATGAATGTAAAATAGAACCTGTAAATGAAAACATGCAGATAAAAGGGAAGTTGTTGATTCTCTTTGGTTCCTTTGTTGATCACTTCTCTTGGTTTTCCCCCTCACAGCTGATGACTAAAAGCAAACAGTGTTGCTCAGCTGCTGTAAGGAGACGCTGGTCCTGTCAACACGTGTGGCTCTGAAGCTTATCTCTGAAAAACACAAGAGTCCGCTCGGTCATGTGGGCCACCGCAGCCGTCTCTTCGGGCCCTGCCTGGCACGTGGGCCCTCGACAAGCACTACAAACCATTAGTAATTAATGTGGCAGAGATCCTGATGTCCAAACGGTTTTTGATTACCCCCCTTCGGGKGTGTGTGGTTGGAGTAGGAGGGGGTGTGCTGGGACACTCGGTGCACTTTTCCATTTCAATTAAAATCAAGGTTGAGTCACAATGAATTAGAAAATGTTGCTGTTATGCTGATTAAGCAGCAGGTTCTGTGCCAGGATTGAGACGTCCCCGCGTGATTTGGCTGCTTCTCTGCTCCACCGCACCCCACCCAGCCCCCCTCCAGAGAAGGCGCACAGATACTGGATCACGTCCCACTGGGACTGTGGCGAGCCAATTTGGGACAGCAGTGGCTGCTTTAAATCACAAACAGGAAGGCGAGCRCACATTTATTTATTTTTGTTGCATTTTGGGCAGCAACAGATTGAAAGTTCCATCTTCCGAGATGTTGACAGACTAACAAATTCAAACAGAGGCAGCGTTTTCATTTTCGCCTCAGCGGTGCTCGCTTTGCTGCCGGGAGGGAGAAATTACTTCACCTCACCGGGCGATTCATATGTAGGAGTCCCAGAATGATCAGATCAGCTTCGCAGCGAGCCCGATAAAAAAGTAACCTGCTCTGCAAGTTGGAAAAACATGCAGGCTAAGCTGATAAATGAAAGTGCTTTAAATTCATTGTTGGATACTTTTATTCTTATGAGCTTGTCGCCATCCAGAAGATATTTAATCTGAGGCTTCAGCTGTCGTCCAAAAAGTCTATTTCACAAAATAAAATATGAGTGCTTCAAAAATACAGCTGACCAAGAGCTTTTGTCTACAGTTACTTCTATGATTGGTTCTTCTTTTCTTTACAAAGTTTGTTAGAAAGTGAAAGAAGAATATATTTTATATGATAAACTCCAACCTCCACTACAGAAATGAAAGTAATTAGCTAGTTTTGCAGCCGCAGAGGAAAAGGTCAGAGTTTTTCTAGTTAATCAGAAGCACAGAGGCTGTAATGAAGTTTGGCTCATTTTTAACTGGATTTTTGTCCAGCTTTGATACAAAAAGATGCGTCATGAGGGGCGAAGCTGATATTAACACAGAAACATGATTTGGGTGSTGTCCAGGATAAAAGGGCCTCACGGAGCTGCCAGAAAACACCAACAGGAGTGTCTGACTACATTTTTWAAAATGCAGCTTTCACAATCCATGATTAGCAAAAGCTACATAATAAACGTTGTTTTTGTGATGGGAACTATAACCAAGAGTACTTAAATATGTAAAACACAACTGAAAACCATTTTCTTAAATACTTCAACCAAGACCTGGATATTTCTAACCCAGACAAAGTTAAAACAGGCTTTGGGTTTTCTGTAACATAATAGACTTTTTGTTCTGTTTAYTATTTTGTTGTTTAAATCACTTTTTGTGATGCAATATTGCTGCTATTTCATCCTAAGAAAGTATTGATAAAAACATATTTGAAATCTTTATGACAACAATACTGAGGGGTGTAACGACACATCGACATAGCGATTAAATGATGATTCAGTTACATCAAGACAAAACAAAAACTTTGACCCATATCATGATATGCCCGATGTGGATCGATATATGCCCATCTAACACAAGGATTGTGTTGAATGGACATATGATATCGATTCATATCGATCACAGACTTGTGAATTGAATCAAAATCGTATGACAGACTTTGTGACAGAGAAATATCGTATTGTCATCYAAACTAATCGATATAATATTGTATCGTGATAAACYTGCTGATGTACCCCTATAAGTGACATGTAGCCTATTTAGACAAGCGGTAATCCATTTTAGTGTTGCACCATATTAGAAAATCTTGTGACGGCGATAATATTTGTAAATATTGCGATGATATCAGGTGCAATGTCTTTTTTTTCTTTCCTCCCTTCCTAATCTGCTAAAAAAAATACGTAGCTGCATTTTTGGCAGGAGTTCTGAGTTGATCTGACCTAAATTCCAACAGCACGTGGCGACGCGGCCCCAAATTCTAATTTGGTTAAAATTTCTACAAATTGCTTCATGGGATGAAGTTCTGATTGTGTTACTGAGTAAAGAGCAGAGTAAGAGGCATGAATCAGGACCAAATGAGCGCAGTTTAATCTTTATTTTCCTGCATAATGAAGGTCTTAATAATCAAGGCTGTGAAGACATTTTCATGTGTTTCTGCAGTGGTATTATGTTTATACAGCTTATGTTTCTGCTTCTCCTTTCAGCTCCCATGGCAGCGGCAGCAGCTTGGGATTATTTGTGACGTTGCATCAGACTCAGTCTTTTTTCATTCTTTCATTATGCATCAGATTTTAGGACATCTTTTATTAGACGTTAGCTACGCTGGTGACAAAGAAGTGACTCTTACTTTGGTTGTTTATTTTGTTTTATATCCCACTTCCCTGTCTGGGATTTTTTTTCCTTTGGGAAGCGGAGCTGACACTGTAATTATCCTGCCATACTGATGACTCTTCAGGTGATTGCAAAATCATTAAGATGATCCTCTGGCAGATGTTTCTACCTAATAGTCTTATTAGCAAAAGGAAGGAGGGGAGCTGTGGTTTCATGTTTGCATAAACCAGCAGCAAGACTAATGTGAGCTCAGTTTTGAGTCATGCAGATTKTGTGCTTGTTAAATGAAATGAAAACGCCTGATATATACTGTATATTTTTTGTGTTTGGGCATGCGCAGGGAAATAATTTGAGTATGTAGAAAAATGTGTTTTTGTAAAAAGATACTACACAGAAAATGGAAAAATCATAGATGGGTTTTGTGAACATCTGGTTGCAAAGGAATACCCAGTGCCCCTCTGAAAATAAAAGTGTAAATTCTGTTTCTGTCTTTATGTCTCTTCAYCTGATTGGACGGAAACAATTCGATAACAAACCGAACTGATCAATCAGAATTCAATGAACTGAAAGACTGAAAGTTTCTTATGATATTTGTCTGAAGCTTTTCAACTCTGATGCCTTTTTTCCAGTTTTCTACTCTGCTGTGGGCTTCAGGCCAACAAATCATACTTTTGCAGCTTCAGTCACTTCATACCCTGATGTTTTAGGTACAAAAAGAAGCTGCCTGCCTCAGGTATCTTCTCATGGGACGCTGGTGCCTTTGCACATGTAAACACAAACAGGGCAGCAGGATTGCTATAATGCAGAATATTAATATTGCAATATTTTGAAAGTTTTAGTGATTTTGCACACATATTTAAAATATTGTTCAGTTTTAATGAGAATACGCAGATATGTTAAGTACATGGGTGCTAACGGTTTCATGTTCAGTTTATATGAAACATCAATTGCTGTGGATGAAGGGGAAATAAGTATGAAGTGACACGGGTACAAAACGACCTGCACCCCTTTAGTCACTGTAATTTTCAAGTAACAACAGGAAGAAAAGAAAACTTGCACCAAATAAGAAGCAGAAGCTGCAAAATTCATCTTCATAGAAAAGATTTTACCTCCACTCTGTCATGAAACCTGTTCACAGAATGTTTTTCAGATGATCACCTCTCTTACAGATCAAAAAAGATAGAGTATTTTTTTAGTATCAAGTGTTGTGACAACCTTCAGCATTTCATCCTTTCAAAAATACTTTCTGCTGCTTTTAAAAGATAAAGAAGAAGAAAAAACTCAATTTGATGCATCGTTCCATCTAAAAACACCTCTTGGCTTTAACCAGTCTGAGTGTTGTGTCAAACAATCCTCTTGTAATAACATTCAGTGTTAAATGGACTATGCTTTTCTAACTTAACTTTCACAAGGCCTTTCAGCCAGTAAGAGGCAGTTTCCATGGTTTTCATGCAAATCATCATCTTGGACCGTTACTTGTGTTTTACTTGACCTATTTTGGCAGAGGATGGCAAAAGATAAAAACCAGATCAGATTATAAGGTACTCACTGTGAAGTTAGGAAGACTGGTGAAAAAATTCTTAGAGGAAAAAAACAGTACTATTATTCTTGTATCGATGGGTAGGAGTCATTCATTCATTTAAATCAGGTGTCAAAGTAGAAAAACATCACAAAAGTAGATGAACCTATTAATAAAAACTTCTGTAACTAAGATTTATTCAGTCTAACAAGAGATGGATAAAATGCAATTGATTAACAGACTTCTGTTATTCATTCAAATCATACCTAATTTTACAGACTACCAACACGTCTTCCCATGAGGAAGCAGAGCCTGAGGACCCTGGGTCGGACTCTCCAATCTCTCGTGCTGAGGTCATTGAGGTGGTTATAAAGCTCCTCGGTGGCAGGRCGCCGGGGGTGGATGAGATTCGCCCAGAATTCCTTAAGGCTCTGGATGTTGTGGGGTTGTTTTGGTTGACACGACTCTACAATATCGCATGGACATCAGGGGAAGTTCCCCTGGATTGGCAGACCGGAGTGGTAGTCCCCCTATTTAAAAAGGGGGGCTGCAGAGTGTGTTCCAACTATAGGGGGATCACACTTCTGAGCCTCCCTGGTAAGGTCTATTCAGGGGTTCTGGAGAGGAGGGTCTGTCGGATAGTTGAATCTTGGATTCAGTAAGAGCAGTGTGGTTTTGGTCCTGATCGTGGAAGAGCAGACCAGCTCTACACCCTCAGCAGGGTCCTGAGGGTGCATGGGAGTTTGTCCAACCAGTCTACATGTGTTTTGTGGACTTGGAGAAGGCGTTCGACCGTGCCCCTCGGGGACTCCTGTGGGGGGTACTCTGAGAGTATGGGGTACCAGGCCTATTGATACGGGCTGTTAGGTCCCTGTAGGACCGGTACCAGAGCTTGGTCTGCATTGCCGGTAGTAAGTCGGACTAGTTTCCGGTGAAGGTTGGACTACACCAAGGTTGTCCTTCGTCACTGATTCTGTTCAAAACTTTTATTGACAGAATTTCTAGGAGCAGCCGAGGTGTTGAGGGGATCCTTTTTGGTGACYTTAGGATCACATCTCTGCTTTTTGTGGATGATGTGGTCCTATTGGCTTAATCAGATCCTGATCTCCAGCTTTCACTGGAGCGGTTCACAGCAAAGTGTGAAGCAGCCAAAATGAGGATCAGTGCCTCCAAATCYGAGACCATGGTCTTGAGCCKGAAAWTGGTAGGGTGCCTTCTCCGGGTCGGGGAGGAGGTCCTGCCCCAAATGGAGGAGTTTAAGTATCTCAGGGTCTTGTTCATGAATGAGGGAAGAATGGAGCATGAGATCGACAGGTGGATTGGTGCTGCGTCTGCAGTGATGCAGGTGTTGTACCGGTCTGTCGTGGTGAAGCGAGAGCTGAGCCAGAAGGCAAAGCTCTCAGTTTACCAGTCGGTCTACTTTCCTACCCTCATCTATGGTCAAGAACTTTGGGTAGTGACCGAAAGAACGAGATCACAGATACAAGCGGCTGAAATGAGTTTCCTCTGCAGGGTGTCTGGGCTCTCCCTTAGAGATGGGCTGAGAAGCTCAGTCATCCAGGAGGGACTCAGAGTAGAGCCGCTGCTCCTCCACATCCAGAGGAGCCAGTTGAGGTGGTTCATCTGGTTAGGATGCCTCCTGGACGCCTCCCTGGTGAGGTRTTCTGGACACGTCCCACTAGGAGGAGGCCTAGAGGAAGACCCAGGACACGTTGGAGGGGCTATGTTTCTCGGCTGGCCTGGGAAAACCTTGGGATTCCCCCGGATGAGTTGGCCCAAGTGGCTGGAGAGAGGGAAGTCTGTGTCTCTCTGCATAGGCTGATGCCCCCGAGACCTGACCCCGGATAAGCGGAAGAAAAYGGACGGACGGACAGACTTCTGATGAACTTGAAGACCTGAAGAGCAGATAAACTACTAAAACCCGCAGGATAGTGGAATTTAAGGACCAGAATCAGACACCCCTGGTTTAAACAAACATGAGCAATATGTTTGTGCACAGATTATATTGTGAATAACTCCCACCTACTACCACACCTAATTTTACTAGATAATCTGTAAAACTGACAGAGTTACAGCCTTTTTGTGGTCATTAGATGTGTCCATTTTGTTGAGTCCAAAAGGTACTAATGATTACTTTCAGAATGTTTTATTAAATTCTGTGGTTCATCAGTTATTTTGCTWACAAAAACTCTCAAAGGCTATGACATCAACGACCACTTTTTATGGAGGAGAGTAATAAACATTGACTTTATCAAACTTTCTTGGATTTCATATGTCAGAAAGCATACATTTGAAAGACTATAAAATAAAATAATTAAAATTATTTATTTTAAAATCAAACTTTTCTAATTCCAGACTGCTAAATGTTGTAAAAGCTGGAAATAAAGGCAACCACCATCAGAGCGTCTCCATACCTAATTTTATTCTATCTCTATTAAAGGACGGCTCTCATCAATTAAAAAAAATCTGTTTTTTCCAGTGAGTGAAAACCCGGTTGCCTGGTGGAGGTCATAAAGCAACATCTGCCAGTTCAGTGCAGCCTTCACTGCCTTCTACCACCCCCACCCAGTCCAGTTCTGGATTAGAGCTGGCCTAAGTCCCCCCCCACACACAGCATGCCACTCTGGGTGGATTAACTCCTGCAGAAGCCACACTACTGTCACGCATTAACCTGCAATCACAAGCCTCTTGTGCAAAGGACAYCCGTGACAAACCTGCAGCAAGGACTGAKGGGAGTCTGCTGCAAACAGGCTGCAAGTTTCACATATTTTGGGATGTGTGTGGGATGTGCAACATGCTGGYCAGAATAAATGGAGTCAAGCTGGCTGCTGAAACCGAAACACTGGGATTTCCAAATGTATCAGACAGATCTTATCTTCATGCGGAAGCAACAAGTTGTTCTGATTTTTGCATCACCTCAAGTAAAAACATTATCTGTGACACTAAATGTCTCAGTGTTTAGTTTTATTTTGAACAATCCAGTCACTGAGAGTCTCAGACAGTAAAATTCAGCAAAAGCTTTTCTAAATGAGCCTGTCTTCTCAGAAAAACCAACATTTCAAGGCTTTAGTATGTCACGGGGCTGAGTAGTTGATGAATGTTTTGCAACCTTCAGTGGTTCTTAACTTCCTCATATCTCACAGAGGAACACAGGTCTGTCGCTTGAGTTTTGAACAAAACATCTGTGACAACAACTGTGTGAGAATAATCAAGTCTTTGTGGACATCTCCAGCTCGTATCCAGAGCTTTTTGACACCTGCACAGGAGTTGTCCTCTGACAGAAACAGTTGGAGGTACCCTAATCTAACCCAGAAACTACACTGATAATAAATACTGAAAACTTGGTCCAGTAGATTAAAACATAAATGTGGGGGTGGCAGAACAGCTGGAATGTGCACAGCCAAGAGTGCAATTTTTCAAGTTGTGCACAAGCAAATATGGAAAACATCAGTTTTCTGGTCAGAAATATTCAGAATCTGATGAGACTGTAACAAAAATTTCCCACAATATTCAATAGCAAGCTTGGTGAGACACCGTCTTCAGAAACTCACAGACAAACAAAACAAATGGACAATATGATCACACAACTGCCCGTCTGAGAACAATAAGCAGAGGAGCTTTCAGACGAACTCCACTAAAAGCAAAAACTGCGACTAATTTGAGGCTCGGCCAAGAAGCCGTGAATCATTCAGCTCAGTCGGACTGACGGCACAGACCGAGCGCCCCGTAGACACGGGTGATTTTTAAAAACACGCTCATGCAACCCTTTGTTCCAATAAAATCACACGCATCATTCTTTCAGCTGAAGAGGAGCTGAGCAGCAGGAGGGGCGGGGGGCTGTAATCTTTGCAGCAGCAACAGTTGGCTGCCAGTCGACTGAGAGGAAAAGAGTTCGCTGCAGCACAGACGCTCAGCACGCATACATGAATCAGGAGATAAAAGGTGGCTGATGGGAGGAGAGGAGAAAAGGTGACAGTTAATGCCACAAAGCCGTGAGGCTGAAAGGATGCCTGGCAACTGGTGGAAGGAGAGGGAGAAGTGAAAGGGACAGACAGAGACAGAAACCATCACTCACTGGAGTCATCCGAGTCGTATCCCTCCACGTCGGGCTCCTCGTCCCTCCTGATGGCCTGTAGGGAGGCGGAGGCGCCGGCGCACGCCCGCTCGGGGTTGTCCTCATTCGGGCGCTCACTTTCAGCGGCAGCGGGCGCGGCGGGAGCGGCCGAGGAGGTAGAGAGGGCAGAGCGCAGGGGGCCGACGTGGCCCGCAAACTGGGGCGCAGCGGGGGGGAGGCCCCGCGGGTAACGGGGGAAGTAGTCGGAGATCTGCTTGATGGGCTGGATGGGGCCGGGGCACACGTCAATGGCCATGTGCTCCTGGATGCTGATGGTGGGTTTCTCGCCTTTGCGTTGTGTCATGCATGCGGTCCAGCCCGGAGCCCACCTCCCAAAACCACAACAAAAAGAAAAAAAAAGAAATAAAAACAAACCCAGCCGGTGGTTCTTCCCCTCCTGTTGATTATCTGAAGCAGGTGGTTTTCCTCCTGATAGGTGCACTAATCCAGGTGATGTTTGGACCTGACCACTCTGGTCTACATGGAGTTCCTGAGGCGGCTGCTTCGTCTCCCAGAGCTGTCCTCAGACCCAGACCATGCTGCCTGCCAGCCTCACGCACACTACAACCCACCCTCCTGCTCTCTGCTCTTCCTATAAACCTCCCCCCCCACCACACTCTGCCCACGTCTGCGCCGCCTATCTGAGAGAGACAGAGCCGAGAGAGACTGGCGAGTGTTTGTGAGGCAGAGGGAAGGGATTAGAGAGGAGGGGAGGGAGGGATCAGCTGATGTCACTGCTTAGCAACCGAGCGATAAACAGGAACCGTCGGCCGAGGCGCTTAATTGTGATATTAAGCCCGTCCATCTGTCGGGGCGAGGGAAGATCCAGAGCCGTGCCAGGCTCGCACATGTTGGAATGTGGCGTYGAGTGCGTAGGTGGGTTCCTGCGTACCTCTTCCGCTACGACAACCTGGAAAGTGAGACATAAACAGTTGTTTAGTGAGTCACTTTTACAAACGTCTATTAAAAGGAACTCAGTGGAAACTACGAAATCAAACGTAAAAACTAAAGGTTATAAACTTTAGCAGATGGTGCAGTTAGAAAAAAACTTAGTTCTGTAGTTTTTCAGACTTATTGATATGAAATTCAGAAATGCAGGTATGCAATGAATGTAACAAAGCACTTGGTTGAAACCAAGTTGAAGCTTAAGTCACAAGACTGACAAATAGACAAATTTAATAAGCACACAGGACATTTAGGTGAACATAGGAGTCAATCTGCTAATAAATGTGGATGAAAAAAACTATTTTAAATATTGGGGATAAAACAGGTGGAGTGTCATAAAGACAGAACTTAATTTTCAAAACTCACTTTGTGAAACTTCTGCTTTACAACTCTAATTTAAAGGTTTGTTTTTAAAAGAATCTGCATACTTTACTCAAAAAATAAATACACAAAAATACATAAAAAGTCTTCTCCATCCTAAGCAGTCCCTACATGGATGATGTCATTGTTGACCTATTTTCTGTCACTTCAGCTGCTTCCAAATGTAAATAAACAAACGAGGCAGTTGGCAGACATTCACAAACTGCTTACATATAATTAAGGACACATCCATATGAGGAAAAAAAGTGGATTTTGTTTCTAAACATTTTTCAGTATGATTAAGGCTAAATTTGTTCTTAATTATCAGAAACTTTAAACCCTTCTTGTGAACATTTACGTGTAGTTAAAAAAAACGAGACAAAACCCATCTTCTGTTGCCACAGATGGTTTCATTTCGTCCAGTCCTTTTGACATTTTCCCGTCGTCACGCTCCAGATTAAAGACGTCCRCTCTCCTTTAAACACTAAAAACGTTTTCTTTTCCTCAAGCACACTTGTCTGTTTAAGTGCACGGACTCATTTCCACTTCCCAACGCACCAATTACACACCCTGATGTTATCACACGTTTYATAATTGCTTACCATCTGTTCCGAATGTGTGTGTAGTCAAGTCTGAAACACTTGGGTTAATTTGAGTATCTGCACATTTCTGCACTGAGCTCCAGTCTGGCTGAAAGCAGCAGGGTGAGGCTGCTTGCTCCGGACATCGGGGGGGTTCAGACCTAAAGCTGCACAAAACACAACTATTAAAACCTGCTGTATTTCTGTGCAGTTGAAGATTTGTACTCCTTGGAGGCTGACAAACACAAAATAATAACGGTTAACTTACAGTATGCCAGCAGTGTTTGTAAGTACTTTCGATTACATAAGAGGAAAATCCCTCCCTGCAGGTTTAAAAGGAACCCTAACCTCTGGTTTCACCCATTCACAAACAGATCCAACATGTCTGAAGAACAGATGAGGCAGCACCATCTTGTGTTGGCTGTTAGAAACATACTCAAATAACTCTCACCGTGGCTTTTATTAAATTATTTCAAATAAGCCTCTGATTCTAGAGAAAAAAAAGGACAATATTTATTTTAAACTCAAAGACTCTGGCCTTATTTGAAGAATTTTGTTGTTTACACTCTTAATCCTCCCAATAAATAGAAAACTGCACAAATGCTCTGGTGGTTTGTTGAAACCATTTTAGTAACTTAATAGGATGGAATAGTGTTTTGAAAAATCAAAAAGTAAGATCAGATATTTCACATTATTTTGTAAAAGATGGAAATGAAATTTATGATCAGAACGAAATTGTAAATGGATTTAATAATTATTTTGTRAATGTTGGCCCAAGTCTTGCAGCTAAAATACCAAAAGTAAATAAAAATGTGAGTCATCCAGTCATGGGTTGCACCAGCAGTATTTTTCTTGATGGAACTGATAACGAAGAAATAATGAATATCGTGAAAAATCTTGCAGACAAAAGATCAAAAGACTGGGTGGACATGGACATGATGCTTGTAAAAGAAATAATGAATTATGTTATTGAGCCGTTTACATATATCTGTAATTTATCATTTTTAACTGGAATATTTCCTGACAATATGAAAGTAGCCAAGGTAATCCCTCTCTACAAGAGTGGTGAGAAATATATGTTTAATAATTACAGACCAATATCCTTGTTACCACAGTTTTCAAAGATTTTAGAGAAATTATTTGTGCTTTGATTGGATCAATTTACCGATAAACAAAATATTCTAAGCAGCAGTCAGTACGGCTTTAGAGCTAACAATTCTGCATTAATGGCACTCATGGACTTAAAAGAGAAAATAACAACTGGTGTTGATCATAAACAATACTGTGCTAGTATTTATGTTGACTTGAAGAAAGCTTTTGACACCACTGACCACAATATTCTTCTTGAAAAATTGAACAAATATGGTAGGACCAGAACTACAGCGGGTATCTAAACTTAAAGTGCCTGTGACGTCAAATTTTAGTTATAAATATGAATGCATTTTAAGAAAGAGGACAWTGATAAAATATTGCAAAAAAAATTTCATGTCGCCGAGATGAACAGTCATTGAGATATTTGCCTGTGAAGAAACAGGAAGTGATGTCAAAGGGGAATGTCTGCATGTGAACAGAGCATTGCTAAAATGGCTAACAATACAGACTGTAGAGAAGAATCTGATGTTTCTTAATATTATTATGACTCACTATCAGAAAGAGAAGAAGAGTCAGAGTTCAAATAATAATGTTTCAATAAACAAAGACCAGAGAGTTTTCTCTGTTGAAGAGTTCCCCTTTGATGTCACTTCCTGTTTCACTTTGGCTGAGCCAAGTTCAAAAGAAAATAGGCCAGTTATGAGACAAAATGGGTTAAATCGTGTATTATTCCAACTTTCTTAAATATAAAGATGTTTTCTTTGACTTTTTGTATTTGAAGAATATGCTTGTCACAGGCACTTTAACTAATATCACCTGCTACTTTTTGTGCCAGAGTTTTTACTCACCTTATGCTGAGAAATAACTAATTTTAATTGTTTCGGTCAAACAATAAGTCACATTTTGTTTATTAAAAATATCTTTTTAATAAGTTAAGTATTTCGGTCCACTGGCATTTCTTCAATAAGATATTATTAACTGCGTCACACTGAATGAATCAGTAACTAGCCACATCTTTAATTTTGTGCTCATATTGCCTCCATCAACATTACCCTGACAAGTGTTCGTCATTTGTGTGCCTGTCTCTGTAACAGATAATGATTTAATCGCCACACATGGATTAATTTACACAGCAGCAGCTGTTTACCCCAAATAAATTAGCTTCAGAAAGCGTTCAGTCTGCGTTGAAAATTACAGACGCTGTGATTCACTAACTGTTGTGTCACTGAAAGTCGCGCTAATGACTCCCTAAAGGAAACCATTGTTCTTTTGGTTCAGAGACGTTAATATGAAAAGAACGCAGTAATTGTGAAATCCAGATGAGCTCATTTAGCCTCTGAATTGGACTTCATGTTACTGGAATAACAAACAGCTTGTTTTCTGGGGGTAATGATGCTCACCAGTGTGCTGAAGGCATGTCATCACCTCCCTGGAACTTCACACAGTCTGATTGAAGACAATAGGGTGTGAACGTTTGAGACAACATTTCTGGGCTCGTCGTCCGTTTGTTCCAATTACTTTCACGTTTGTATCAATTTCCACACGATGACTATTTGTTGTAAAGGAGCGTGGGAGTCGCCTACTTGGAATTTTTCTGCCTCAGACGCTGAAAACAGAAACATATTCTCCGTCGAAGTGAAAATTATTCTGCATTTGTGTGTGTGGGTGTGTGTCTCGGTTGAATTAAAGCACCAACCAAATGCACAAAAACACCTGCAGCCAAAATAAAAGCTGGTCTGAGTGGGAGAGCAAAATTACACAGCAATATGCTTTGATTTAACAGCGAGCAACGATACTGGAAAACATGAAATTACCAAATGGAGAAATTTCCACTTGGGTTCAACAAAGTGATAGTTTTACCAGACTGAGCTCACTGGGCTTCCTCAAAAACAAAACAGGAGTGGTTTGTTGGAGGGAAAGAGAAAAATCCAGCTGAAAAGCAGTTTTTCTGATTTTTCTTCAGGTGTTTGAAGAAAAACTGAGACAAAATGTTTTTATAGTTTCATCGTTCACATTCTGTACTAACAAAATAAGATACATTGTTCTGTAAACATCCACTATAGTGCTACATCAAACTGAGCTTTTTCCTTAGGATATCCAACCACACACACACACACACACACACACACACACACACACACACACACACACACACAC
>NW_013952423.1:1887066-1905501 GCF_001266775.1 Austrofundulus limnaeus
CACACACACACACACACACACACACACACACACACACCAAACTGAGGACTTTGTATTGACAACTTTAGCTATTGTCTGCTACATTTACCTTTTAGCTAGTTTAGCAATTTTAAGCTCCTGCTTTCCAACTTTAGCTATTATCTGCTACATTTACCTTTTAGCTACAGTTCTATGTTTAGCTACTATCTGCTACTTTAACTTTTTAGCTAGTTTTGCTATTTTAGCTCCTGTTTTCCGACTTTAGCTACTATCAGCTACTTTTGCCATATAGCCACAGCTTTAATAGTTTTAGTAAACATTTTTTGCCATTTATTGACCTCATTCCTTTTAGCTATTGTTCTAGCTTCAGTTTTGCTCATTTTATTTACTGCTCAAAATATTTTAGCTACTGTTAAGCCAATTTTAGCCTTTGTACCATTTTTCTACTTTTATAAATCATTGCTTGCTCATTGTTATTTTAGCTTTAGCATTTGTTTTGTTAATTTTAGTTGTTGCTTGTAAGTTTTGACAAGCATTTTCCCTAATTTTAGCTTTTATGTTTAAACAAATCAGTTTTGGCTTCTTCAGCAACTTTAAGCAGCTCTGGTTTCAGAACATTCAGTTTTTCATCCAGCTGGACCACTTCTTCCTCGACAGTCAGCTGAGTCTCAGCCTTGTATTTTCTGCACTCCTAACGAGTAAAATAAAAAGACGAAGGAGGACTCCGGCTTAGTTTTCCACACCTCACTGACTCCAGCTAACACAGCTATCAAGGGGAAGCTAACAAGCAGCTCTGAACCCGATCCAGAGTCGTAAAGCAGCCTTTGTTTATGCCACTGAAATTCAGAGCCGGCGCGTTAACAACCTACGGGTAACAATCTCTGACAAACAGCATGTTCTGTGTGGAGAAACGTGATTAATGGTCTCCTAACAAGAGCTCCACAGAGGTTCTGCCTCTCCAGTTGCCCAGAGACTCAGGAGAAATGAGGGAGTCGATGGTGGGGGGTGACCTTTTTAAATATTCTTAAATAGCCCACAGTGGCTGAATAAGATCCCACCATAATTTCACCTGTTTTTACGTTGATAAAAGAACACTGCCTTTTTCCTTGAGATAAGCTTCCCCCAAGGTTTTTCCACTGTGGTTGTTCCATTTTGGATCTTTATTTTTTGTGCTTACACACAGGTTCATAAAAAGGGAATATTATGCAAAATAGCTGAAAGATATGCATGAAACATGTAACCTATAAAGAAGAAATAAACTCTGTGCTGACACTGAAATGATAAAGACTATTTTGTGAAAACTAGTATAATAATTTGTCTCACAAATATTTCTCTGCATCATGTTCTTGATGAACAGTATCTGCACATCTGAACCATTCCAGCGCTTTCAGGACCTTGGACAGCTCCAGTCCTTGGCCAAGGTCCTGAAACATTCCAGCACTTTCAGCTGTAACACTGCCACCTGCTGGTGGAAGTAGAAACTTTACACAGTAGGTGGTTAAAAGTGTGGAAAAGAAAATTGGAGTGTTGAAAGGGATATTAGGTACATTTTCAATCATTTTGGAGACCCATTTTTCCAACTTTATTATCATTTAACCCAAAACATGCAAAGACTAAAGAAAAAATAGAAATTTCTAGAAAAATCCAAGAGAAACAGGAAGAAAAGTTTGTTTTAAGTTATTTAGCAAACGTAGAAATATACCAATCAACATGCCAAACTGTAATTTCCTTTTGAGATCGATAAAACATTTTTAGTTGAATTGAATTTTAGCAATGAAATGTTCGGAAGCTAAGCTTAACTTGCTAACTCTAGTTACCGAGACTTCACACATTTCAAAAGTTAGCAATCCCACTTCGACACCAATTATTAAACTCTAAAACACAAGAAGTAATCTGTGCTAAAACAAATGAAATTTATCTTTCTACTTACTTTTCTTTGCTTGGATTCTTGCTGACGGCCACAGCTAGCAGTAGGAGCCGAGTTGCCACATAAAACGACAAAATGTCGTACATTCTATTTAATAATTTCGTATTTCGACCCAAACATTTGTATGTGCTAAGTTAGGGTACACATTCTTGGCCTATGGGTTGGTGAATGGGGTTGTAAGATGAAGTGCCATGATAAATTGTTGTATATTTTGGTTTTTAAATAGACATTGATCATATAAACCCTAAATCCGTTGTATAATAGTGATAATTGTTGCATACCTGGCAACAATTGTTCAATTTCCGGTCTCCTTTCGCAGGTGTCTGAAAATGTATGGGTAATTGAATTAATTGAAATTGAATTAATTGGAAGTTGAATAATCATGATTTTTCAAATGCCTGACTAGTTGTTTTTAATTGTTTTGGGTATTTTCAAGTTTAAATGAAACTATCAAAAAGTTGCAGTGGCCATTTTGAATCAAGCAGATTCCAAAAGTTAATAACTTTTAAATATAGTCGAGGATTATCTCCTGGGCATTTTTTTAAAAATCCATCTGGTTAATGTGATATTTTACAAAAATACATTAACAAAGACAGAGACATGGATGCCAAGTATTTTATGCATAAATCTGTGTTTGCTTCATTTAAAAAATGATGAGCATTTATAATAAACAGAGTTTTGTTCAGTTCTTGCCTATGAAGTGCATTATTACAGCAAGTGATTCAAAGTGTATTAAGTACTGTTTTTAGAGAGTACATCTTACTTTTCCCTCTCATCTTTCTTGGAATAAATCCAGTCTCCTCCAGGATGTGATTTTGCTACATTAATCACTGTCCCTGCTGAGTTTAACGTCAAAAACACAAAATTATTTTTAAAATAACAGGAAAAGATTAATAAAAACTGGCAAATTTCAGCAGCCGCTCCTGGTTTAATATTAGAAGCAAACTGATCACAACAGCATGTTTTTCATGATTTTTGACTTCCTGTTTCCGCTCTTTCACTCTGAACACAAATGTTCTGTTCTCAGCGAGTCTTTTGTTTGCTCCTTCCATTAAAATTACCCTCCATTTTGTCCCATTATATTCATTCTACATCAACCCAGTTTAGCTTCATCAGAACACTCCTGTAATAATTACTCACTAAAGCTAGTGGAACAGTAAAAAGGGAGGAAATTGCATGTACTTTTGGCCAATGAATGCTGTTTTTCCCATTTCTGTGCTTCAAACCTGGCTGGAAACTGCCCAGATGTGCCGCAGGGACAGAGGCAGTTTCTGGCAACAACTATTCAGCTGTAATGGTTATGGAGAGGATTAATCAGCAAAACTGGAGAAAGCTGTTTTTCTGCACAGGATCCTGAATTCAGGGCATAAAAACAGGAAATCCACATCTGCATCCATATTTACCTCAAAGTGTTGAGCTAATAAATATATGATTCCCACTCTGAATATCTTAAACCTTCTTACTTCTACCACATTTCACTGATTATAGGAGCACATAGAGCACATAGGAGCACTTGTCTTACATTGTGGACAAGTTGAAGTCTTCTTAGGGAAAACTGTGAATAATCTACATAATAATGGAAGGACACTTTGTGCACAGATATATCTTCTGGGTGTCCAAACATTTTGTCTCATGGGCCAAAATCATAAAGTCAGAAGGACCTGAGGGCCAAAAATATTTTCCCTTTACCTGTTCAACAATAAACTAAGCACTGCATACTTTAATTAAACAAATAAAGTTGTCAGATTTATTGCTGGAAATGGATGCCTAAATTAATCTAGATCTAGAACTTTAAAAGTGTTTTGCGGGTTTTCCTTATTGAAAGAAATGTAGCAATTTTTTAGGTTTCAATTGGTGAAAAAATAACCCAATTTAGTCAATTCTGATCAATAAAATCAGGATTTAGGTCACTCTTTTGTTGAAAATGCTTGCTGTATTCAGACAAATTTAAGAAATTAATTAAAAGCAGATTGGAGTGCAGCAAAATCAGCTTTTGAGTAGAAGTCATTAGATAGATGAAAAAGCTATGAGTTTGGTTATTTAAAGACAAATAATTGGTATTGTTGCCAATATTTTTAATTATAAGATTTTACTTTGTCTGTGATAAATTAGCCGTAATAATAAATAGAAAGTCTCCATCTACATCAAACATCTGTGCCGGGGGGACAAATTTGTAAACAAGTTAGTATAATTCTTGAACTGAAATAAGGGGCCACAATTTGGACATCCCTGTTCTAGTGGCAGCATGTAAATTGGAAAAGGGGACCAAAAACAGAGCCTTGTGGCACCCCACACAAAAGAGGWGCATTGGAGGAGGATAAATTATTGATCATGGCAGAGAATGTTGTCAGACAGGAAGTAAGCCTCTTCAGTGCAGTGCCACAAATACCAGTGGTTTTAGATGAGTCAGGACAGAATGGTCCAGTGTCAAAGAATGCTGTAAGGTCCAATAAAACCAGAACAGGACTGTCAACACATAGCAGTGTCTCTGTGGGCACTGCTCCTGCTTTGGTTTTAGAAACCAGATTGCTCCTAAAAACAACTGAGGCACCCTATATGCTTACACCCCTGACAGAATACCTTAGAGAACACAGTTTATGACTTTTTCTCAGGTAAATTATCCACCTTTTTCAAACAATGAGAAAATGAAAGGCAATTACCAGGGAAAAGAAGATATTGAACTTTTGAAACAATTTATTTAAATTTGAGTTCATTTACAGCAGTTCCACTGAAGAAAGAAAAAGGGGGAATTGAATGACGCCTTAGCCACAATAAAACCTACGGTCCTATCTACGGTATGTACAGGAAGATGCAGCTCCACAGTGCAGAAGGCACAGAGTTGGCTTAATACTTGCGTGAAAGCGCTGCTAACATGACAGGAAGGAGAAGAAAGTGTAATGGCAGCATCATACTGGACACCTTTTCTAATGTAAAAGGAAAAAAAAATTAACATGACTCCGTTGCTCTTAATGGTGATATAGTGGAGTGAAATACAATTTCAAGCAGCTGCTTAAAAAAACATTWTTATACATGTACACGCAAAGTGTGGCTGCTTGTAGCGCACATGAGATGAAACTAAACTTTAGGTTTGTTCCTGTTAACAATGCTTGTTTTACAATATGTGAAAATCAAATGAAACAGGACAGCGTTAAGGCAATTCGCAGTTAATGAGGTGATTCGAAAAAAAAAAATTTACACGAGAATGGATACAAAGCAGATATATGCAGGTGAAATAACATGCTTCAACTGCACATTTTACTCACAAACACCCTGACAGTCACTCAGAAGCTCCCAAAATAAAACAAAACCAAAAAAAAAAAAAAAGCTGCCAGATTTTAAAACAAAACCAGTAACAATCAAAGCAACAGATTTGTGTTTAAATGTGACACAGGTCAGATTTAGGAAGACTTGCATACTAGAATTGTTCAGATTAAACAAACTCCTCACTTCTTCATCAGCTTTCACACAAACTCAATAAATGCAGATTTTGATATGAGTTTCAGTATTTTTAAACCACAAAAGAAACACGTCTATAATGTGAAAACCACACAAAACAATTCAAGTAAAGCCTTTCAAACTTCAAACAATAAAAACAAACATCATAGCTTTAAATCACWTGGAATTCTTGCATCTTAGATTCAGATTATGCCGTTTATAAAAAAGTACATTCAACGGGTACATTAAAAATGGAACAAAATTAAAGTACAGAGGTAAGTACAAGCTATCATTGGGAGAAAATAATAATAAATCATCCATAACGAAACGAGCAGACACATCTTCTGCTTCTCCTTCAATGAAACCGTGGGAAAACTAGATTTCTTTCCTATTTTAGGATAAACAATCAGATTCACCTCAACACAAGAGAAACATGAACAAAAGGTTCTGCAGAACACACTCAGAACAAGGTTACAAACATCCCATTCATTCATTCATCCACACAGCGAGTTCATGCTCACATTATTCAACTTATCACAAATATACAGACTCATTAATTAGTTGGTATCCTTACATCATTGCTTCATTTGTCGTGAAAAGATTCAGTTAAAAACAAGTGTCTGATGTATAACTGCATGCTTTTAGTACGTGAGGACAAAATTGTATATTTGTATGAAAATAAGATGAAATAGTTTGGACAGATTTGTTGGTTCCCTTAAAGAGACATTAAAGACAGGATTCAAACTAAGCTAATACCACAGGTGTTTTAGCAAAAGGCTACATGTCCCTCTGATCACAGCTGATAATCGGAAAATGCACATTTATGAGACCGTAGCCAACCTCCCAGAATGTGGATGCAAGAGAAAATGCGACTCCGTGCTGATCAAACAGACGGGGTTGGTAGAAAAAGGAAATTATCCAAAACCAATCAAGGTGAAGGTTTCTGATCGCAACGTTTGTCCTGTTTTGAATCATCCAGGAGGCTCCAGTACCGACAGAAAAACTAAACCCAGACAGGAATTCACCAAAACACACGTCAAAAAGAACCAACATTTCTGGAACTGATGAGACAAACAGGAGGATTTTATCCGCTCGTATCAGCTGTGGATATTTAATTCTTTTTAATTATTGTGGAAGGGTACCAAAACAATTTACTCACATCAGTACATAAAGGATTCATCTATCTAAAACACAGCTTTTCCTCTGAGATCAAACAATTTCTTTTATAACTGCAGTTAACTTTAATTTACTGACAGCAATAGTTAGTGTGTAATTAACTTTTTGTACATGGAGACCAACTAGTCGATGGTTTAAATGTGATCTTAGACAAGAAAAAAAAAAGTGCAATAAATCTGAAGGTGCGCTGATGCTAACGATGCTAACACTTGACGTGCAACTGAAATCTACTAGCCTAAAATAAAACGCTTAGTTACAAAATATAATCTTGACAGTTGCATTAAAGTTCCAGTGTAATATTTAGATTGGCAGAGATAATGATCTGGGTTTTTATTTCTGATGGGGGTATTGGGTTGGTTGCTGTTTATAATATGCGCCACTAGGTGTCACTACAAACCACACGGTGCAGCTGTTTATCTAAGACAAAAAAAACAATGCATTTGTAAAGACTTAAATTTGGCTGTAAAGGAATAAAACGCAGCTAAACGGGACAGTAAGTTTCAGTAAGGCAGGATATTTTATCATCCATCTGCAGCCAAGAAGACATCAGGTAAAACTAGAAACCACTGATGAAGCTGCRGAGGGTAAAACTGAAGAGGCGAGGTGTTTTTTTCAGGGTGAGATGTACTTGTCTCCACACAGGGAGACCGTCTGCAGCTGATTCAGGCAGCTGTAAAAATGCAAACACACCAAACAGAAGAGGAACTGAGACGACGGGGCTCRTTTCTCCTACATTAACGTGTCGTTACTTCAATACTCCATTTTCATCACTAGAGACAGAATATAATGGAGTATTTCAAGAAGTAAACTCATTGCACAAAGCCTGAATAAACTGCAAGTAGCATCAACGTTCCTGACCAGGCAAATCATTTAAACCAATGTGACTCAAGCACCTGCATCTACTTGGGTTTTTAGTAATTTTCCATCATGAGCTCAAACTGTAGGGTTTGAAACGGCTTAATGTGTAAACACTGATTAGAAATCAGCGTTAAACATCAGAGAAACGACTGGAAAAACTAAATCATTTGTTGGATGTGGCCTGTGTACTCATTCTGGCATGGCACGTGGGGGGGCAATCAGGCAAAAAATAATAAAAGTAGACAAAAAACAAACAAACAAAAAAGGTTTTACACAGAAACTCAGGAGTACCAACGAATATTTACACCACAAATACAGGCACTTGTATATCTTTGGTTGGAGAAACCCAACATTGCGAGAGTAATGCATTCACAGAGATTTTGTGTCCCTTATTGTACGTCCAGGGTTCACTAGGCAACTGGGATGTATTTTTTTATTTCCTCCATTTCCTTTGAGTCCATGTTACAGGTAACCTCTGGCAGAGCTCTCTGAAGTCCTTTTAACCCTCTGACAACGCCACCTGAAATGCAACAAGTTCATTTTAGCACCATATTTGTCACATGTTTAGATAATGTGTTAATTAAAAAAGGGAGGATTGAAGAATTATTCATTTAGGAGAGAAAGAAGTTGAACTGGAGAGAAATATTAAGACAAAAGCAAACAGATAATATTTAAATGTATAAAAGATGTTTTTTGTCCCCTAAGTATTGCTCCACAACAAACCAGCTGAGGACTTTAAATGGGTCACAGAACAACCGAGGCCAACATGACCATAAATCCTGACACGCTCTGCTTTGTTTAGTTAGCCTATCTGTTTGGAACAGAGCAGATGTCTAACATCAGACACTGTGACCTGCAAACACACATATTTATACACAAACCTCTGTGTAGAACTTGATTTAGCACAACATCAGATCATGTTTATGATGCAAAAATTGTTTCCTAACCTTTTCTCTTACCTTACTTAATAAAAAAAATTAAACTCCACACTCAAAGAACAGATCTGCCAATTTTTGACATCACGTCTTTAAATTTACTACAAATGTTTAAACTATTTCTTTATGTTTGCTCTTCAGGGGGTGACCCGCCACATCAACCTGAAGATGACCTCATATTTTCAGATTCCTGGTTTTTATGCTCCATTTTGATACCAGAGTCATCCAGAGATACAGCTCTATTTGTCTTCCTCATCAGTTTAAATCAAACATATTTGGTCTAAATCCTGTTTTTAGTTTACCCCAATTAGGAATATTTCAAGATCTGTATCACAGAGTTGTAACTGGGGGGTAATGAACGACTGCTGTCAGCCGGTTTGGATGTTATCAGTCCATTAAATGGACGTTATTAGCAGTTATCAGTCCCATAGAATGGCTTCAGACTGTCCCGACAGTGCCCCCTAGTGGTTTACCAGTGCCATTTACGATGGAATGCAACAATCTGCTACCACCGGAGTCCGATCCACTTTATCTTAGCACGTCATTTTCTCTAAAACTAAACTTAGTGGCTTTAAGCCTCATACTAACCAGGTGACAGTCTGAAGCCATTCTATGGGACTGATCACTGCTAATAACGTCCATTTAATGGATGATAACATCCGAAGAGAGTGCTGCTGTCACCGTGGGATAGCAGCGGGAGAGCAGACGGAAGATGCACAATTTTTTTGTCACTCAGCAGGGGGAACAAGACGTGCAACTTGAAGTATAAACCAGCCTTATTTCTCCACGCGCCACTTTGAGATTTAATCCTTGGTTTGATGTGACGGTCACATTTCTCCTCTTTGTTTTCTTCTGCCGTGAAAGTCAAAACCCTTCTTTAAATTGTATTGTCTGTTTGCAAACAGAAATCACATCATCTCATGGACAGTTACAACTAAAACCACCTGATCGCACACAAATGACACATTACTAGACTGCAAGCATCGGCTTCACAACAAAGATTTATCAACATGTCTTCCTTTAAAAACAGACACACAAAGCAGGAGAGAGGAAAGGTCACGTGCAGGAGCAAAGCAGGTCGGACAGTCAGAAGAAAGTCAGAGGTGTGATTGGAGTTTGAGTCGTAGACCGATCACTGGTCGACTGATGCTTGGCTGAAACTACCTGTTGAGGTCATAAAGCACTGCTGGTGTCTGTTGTACCTTCTCTGGGCAAAAGTCGGGGTTGGTTTGTCGCACTTTGCCAGGCCGCCCCTTTATGACTGCGTAGCAGAACATAGTGATGACCATGACAAACAGGAAGTAGCTAGTGTGCATCAGGTGGAGGTTGATGAGAGAGCGGTCGTCCTGAGAAAAGAAAAATAAAGAAGTTAAAACTCAGAAGGAGCATTGGGAGCTCCTTCTGCTGCTGTAAAGACTCTACAGAACCACATCCAGGTTTGGTTTTTCCTGTAAATCCACTGATTTATTGTCCTAGACATAAACCATAACAAATTTTTTTTCTGGTGATTCTCAGAAACGTAGCTCAGAAAAAGCCTGACTCACATCTGGAACAATGACGGTGAGTTTAGGGTTGAGTGCGTGGTACACCTTGCCGATGGCTCCTTTGTAACACCAGAAGGGGTTGTAGTCCTGGCTGTACTTGGTGTCCGAGTCTCGGACCGTGGTGAACAGCTTGTACCAGGACGTGGCGTTGGTGTACGTCTCCGGCACGCAGTGCGGCGGCTGCCTGTGAAAGCAAACGCACAATCTGCTGCTGACTGGGTTCTGGTGGACTCCTTGAAACCGATCAGTCACTACAGAGAAGGGATTTGTTTTCTTTGAGTCAGTTCATCTGGTTTTTGTTTCCTGGTGATAACTGATGTTTTAAAGCCTCTTGATTAGTTTATCTAAACAGGAAGTTGCAGATATACATGCATATATTACTTAAAAAAGAAAAAAAAAGCTTAAATTAGATGCATCAAAAACACACAAAAATACATTTTAGATCATTTTTTGTTTTCTAAAAATGCAGTTTACTCCTGGGCCACTAGAGGGCAAAAAAAGGAAAAAAATCCACTTTATTACACTTTCCAGTCAAAAAGTGAAATTTCAATCATCATAAACCACTTTAAACACACAATTCACATATTTAAATAACATCAAACCCAAATAAAAAATATGTTGGCTGCACACTTTTATGAGAACCATCAGAAAGTTTGAACAAATTTCTAAAACAGTGCGATTCTGTTTCTGGCTTAATATCCTCATTTTAACAAGTTTCAACAACTAAAATAAAACGCAGACTTGTGCACAGGAATGCAGCTGCGCCCCCCCACTCACTGCAGGTGTCAATCATTGGTGAAAACATGTTAATCACCTGACGGTAAAATCAGGAGATTTACCTGCTCCCCTGCTTGTTGGCCCCTTTGTGGAATGCACTGCGGAGCTGGAAAAACCCCAGCCGGGTGTTTTCTTTATGAAAGTGCTTACAGGGGTAGAAAAACTGAGGTTTGAAAAAAACATAATAAAAAACGGAGGACAGTCCTCGTAAAGACAGTAACTGCATAAATTAAAAAAGCAAACTGTGCATGTAAATAAAATGTAAAAAGAAAGAATAAGTAAAGATTTTGTTCTAACAGAGCACACTAACGTTCAGATCAGAAGCGAGCGATGGAAGCGCTCCAACTCACACTGTGACTGGGAAGATATTGCTGGCTGCTGTGATGGTCATGCAGGTGCTGAACACCACCTGCTCACAGTGTCCGTGCAGGACGCAGTCGTCCGAGTTCCAGGACACGGGCAGGGTGAACGTGATGTTTATTTCTTCGTGGGCTTCTCGGCCTGAGAGGGAAAAATTTAAAAAAAAAAACACGAAAAGGTTTTATTCTTTTAACATTTGCTCGATTAAAGCTTTTACTCCCTGATGCTGAGCGGTGACAACAGAACTTTATTTAGTTTTGTGAAACAAGTTTAATAAGTTGCATATCCACTACAAGACCGTTCAGAGAACTCTGAGGTTTTTCTTAAAGCTCWAACATTATAAACAGACTTCACAGAAAACTACTTTCTTGGTAATGGCTGACAGACTTTATGGGTTTATTTATTTAAGTTCAAAAAGACAAGATTATCAGCTGAAGACTCAAAGTTTCAATGTATATTTAGATGCTGATAACCATGAAGAGGCTGTTATTGCAGCTTCTCCAAGTCAAAAACCTGATGAAGAGATAAAATAGTTGTAATGTGTTTCTATAAACAAACGTTCTATAAATAAACAAACACTAATGGTCGGTATGTAAAATTATGTCAGGTATGTCAGTGATGTCATCTGCAGCCTCGTGATGGACAAGTCGTTAAACTAGTCCTGAAACACAAACGTCTGAGCAGCGCACACGTTTTCAAACATGATTCAACGCTGATCTAAAAATAAAAACAGACTTTTAAAGAATGAAATCTGTGTTAGCATGGATCAGGATGTCAACTGTTGTACATCACCACTAAAAATGATAAACTGCAGGAATATGAGGGTTTCATAATTGCAGATACAATTGTTAAAACCTCTAAAGAGGAAGTTGCAAATGTCTGCAAGCACAACTGAAATATTAGCTTGGCTTTAAATATTGACCTAAGAAATTATCTATTTTTATTTGAATACTTTAATAGTATTTTTATTTGTTAGTTTTACTTTGTGGAGCCCTTTCCAGTCCACACAGAGGGTATGTAAAGCAAAAGGAGGAAGTAAAGATGCACCCTGTTCAGGTATTTGTTGTGATTTTAGAGCTACACACAGAAACAAACACATTGTTGTGGAGTTTGTGTAACTTTCACTTTGCCCTGCTTTCTCRAAGCTTTAAAGCTGCAGAGAAAGAGCAGGTTTATGTTGCACAACGCCACCACTGCTGCTCAAATAAACGTKTAGATTTAAATCGTTTAAGTCAAGAGGAAAGAAGGAAACTGTGCAAAAACATTCCAGATTCGACACTTTGAGTTAATCTTTACACCCCAACCTGATTTCCTGACCGTTTTCTTCAGACAAGAAGCTAAAACAGTAAAAAGCTGTGAAAAGAGGCTACCTGACAGGCCGACCTGCTGCCCCAGMACCGTGGCATACAGGTGGGTGATGTTGCGAGAGTAGCCTCCAAACGGACGCTGGGGGTCCAAGGTGAGGGTGATGGAGACGGAGATGTTGATGGGACCCGAGTCCTCCAGCAGGAGGGGAGGCTGGGTGCTGGAGCGAGCCTGGCCGCTGGTCACCACCGTGCTCTCCGGAGTGGTGGACTCGTTCAGGCCGTGCTTGATCGTCTCGTTCTCCGACACGCAGAAGTCCAGCTCGTTGTAGCGCAGCAGGAAGGTGTTCCAGTCCTGAGTAGAGCGCAGGGTTTAAATGGAGTTACACGCATAAAACTTCCTCCAACATTAGTCATTTTATTTGTTCATCTCCACCAGGAAGCTGACAATMCATCCAAGYACATAATGTAGATTTTTCCATTTGCATTTGCTTCCTGCTTAGGTTCAAATGCAAAAACCTGTATGCATGGACCTACTGAACCTGAGCTTAAACATAGAGTGCAACTATAATCTGCTGAATGTGAGCTATTAGAACAACAGTGGTTCATAAACATTTTTTAGCTTTAGATTCATAAAACAACAGCAAACATCTGAAATATCCAACTACTGCTGCTTAAAGTGAACAAACATTGATAATAAACCAAATAACTTATATAATGACATCTTCAACACCTGTTGCATTACTTTTATTTATTTATGACTGCTGGTTTTATCATCAGGAAATCTTCTCTGCACTTTATTTGACTTATGGAAATGATCTGAAATCTCCCGACATTTTACAGCTCACATTTACGCTCTCCATGTCTACGTTTTATTTGCATTATGTCCATTACAGCCAGGTGGAACAGAGGTCAAACTCAGGTTCATGAGAAAAATATTTAAAGAACTCAGAGTCATTTCTAATTCTACTAAAATAAGCTGCAGTATAGAGTTATGGTATATGGTTCATTAACAACATAAAACAAGACRAACTGTGTAGATTTGTCTGACCTCTGTCAACTCTGGAGACTTGATCTCCTTGATCTTAAAGAAGTAACCGATGGTCAGGAAGGCGATGGCCAACGCGCTCACGCTGATCATAAAAATGACCAGAGGTGGACGGTTGTTGATGTAGCCTCGTAGGTTCTCTATAGGGTTCAGCAGGTACACCTGCAAAGATGAACGCAAAAGATGCTCAGCACATACAGAACATATCCAACTGGGAGTCARAAGTGAGAAGCTCCTTTCGCCCTCGTGCAGCCTCTGCAGCTACATGCTGAAAAGAAGAGCCCTGTCTTGCACTTGTTTAAAACAGAACCAACTTAAAGCTGAGTTTACATTTTGACTTGTCGACTTTGAAACTGAGAAAGTTACGTTTGAACCTCATTATTCCGTTCTCAGATTAGAGTAAACGGGTCGATCAAAGCTTGAGGTGAACGTGAATCGGACCACACAACAGGAAGTGTCCGTCTGTATTTGTGATGAAACTTCTGTTCTTGAAGTATAAGACACACAGTAATGACCTGAAAGCATCGTCTACTCGTTGGGAAACTTTTTACTAAAGTAATAAAAGAGAAGTAGTGTCATCTTCTTACGGTAACAGAATCTGAGAGGCCATCTTTGCAGACACTTTGATATTGGCCTTATTTTTCAGCTCCTGAGGCCATATCTGTCCTTTTTACCACAGATTTATGCTACACTTTGTTTAGATGCTCACACAGACAGATGCAACCCATTAAAGCCCTGAAAACTGGATCTGTGGTGAATCCTGGTGTGTGTTTCTCCAGGAACACGTTTTGTCTCGAGAACACACACACCGTCGTAAACCCACAAGATGAAATACGAGCCGTGCTGGGTGACRGCTGGGAACTAGACACCATCTTGTGAGGAGAAAGCTGCAGCTGCGACGGCCCATCTCAAGCACACATCTGTAAAGTTTCGAGTCTGATTTTTGTGGTTTTTATAGCTGTGACCGTACGCTGACAAAACCATCCTATTTCTATTAAATTACTTTAGTTTCATGCACAAAATCAAAACATAAATGCTTCTGAATAATACCAACTCAGTGAGTACTGAACATGCAAAGAAAAATATTATTAGCAAGCAAAAAATGGCTACAACTCAGTCAGTTTTACAGATATTGAGCTAACATTAAGTGTGGTAGTAGCTGAGAGTCATCCCAAACACATAACCTCTATGATCTGTGTTTCAAGTGTGATCTGATAAAATAAATTAAATTATAAAAACAGGAGATATTGAATTAAAAARGTTTAGGTGCAATAGTTAGTCAACATGTCTGGTTTGGGAACTATGGTTTTAAAACCACGAGTTCTGCTTTGTTCTGTGAGTTTATTCGGTCAAAGTGTTRGTCTCACACAGGAACTGTGCACAGCTAACTGCTGTAGGGGGCGAGAGGGGATCAGCGGTTACAGCAGTCGTCCTCCAATCAGAGGGTCAGATGATTGAGTCCACCAGTGTGCAGTCACATGTCGACACATCCCTGTGTAAGATACCATACCTCTGACATTATTTTACAAACCAATTAGCTACCAAAAAAGGAATAGGCTGAAGACTTACACTTGCCTCCAGTGGCTTTCTGCAGCCAGTTTGTTATAAAGCACGACAAATTATCACATTCACCCAAAGTCATACAGCTTTTTTGTTYTGGCTTAAAATCAATACGCTCCAAGCACTTTTAAAAGATCACAAAGGGTGACACTCGTGATATTTTGTTTCATTTTYTTCCACTTACACAGGTAAACGGAGTCAGGGCTGTAATAGGAGAACGTAGATGCAACAATCCTATCACGACAAGAATCAGCAGGGTAACATTTTACCACGACACCAGACGATCGAAAGGGACGCCTGCAAACGGCACCTGCACGCCGGTCCCTGCTGATCATCTGCAAATTTTACAATAACTGGTTTGGTGAGATGTTTTTGCAAAGCAAGATGTTAGGCATTAAAAATCAATTATTATTTAAATTACTAATTAAAGGTCCATACTGGCACATATATCAAATATTTCTTTAAACTAGGGCTCATAATGAATGTGAAGTAGAATTAGTGCAACAAGAAGGGTTTTTCCACAGAGGTGTTGACTAAAAATGTGAGTTAAACACTTGCAGGATGATGCATTTCTTGCATTGTATTCGATTTTTGATGCTTATTTCTTAAAAATGTGACTGACACTTCATCTTTTGCCCTCTATTTGTCCACTTTCTATTATTGCTTTAGCACAATATGATGTTGTGATCGTGCACAAGGTCTGACTGAGGGAAAAAAAAACAGCCAAAGTCCAAAGAAAAAGGAAAGATTTCAGCAAACTATTGATCAGAACCACTTTAAAATGAGTACAAGTCTGGCTCCTTGGAAGAAAAGCACAAAGAAATGAGGGTACTATATGACACAAATACTAAGAATAGCTGTAGCAGCTGCCATTGGSTTTAAAATAAAACTATAAACTAGAAAACTGTATTTTAAATTTTCAATAAATGTACTAAATAACAGTGCAATGTCAAAACAGATTTATATAAACACTAAATTCACATTTATCGTGTTTTAATCATGGCTTTAGTAGCTTTTATGTATCCAAATGTCTTTGAATTTTACAAAATTCATCACCAATGAATGCAACTTCTTTTAAACTGCGAAAGCTGCAGCAATTAGTAAATTAAATCAAATACAAGAAAACAGTGATGTTTATCTAGTTCCACACTTAACACCGCAGCCTGGTGACAAAAGCTATAAACTTGGCTTTAATGTCGTAATAAAACTCCAAACAGATTGACAAATTTAGATTTAAAAAGAAGGACTCACCATTTTCTCTTCTTGTGGAGACGGGGTTAGCAGACAGGAGGTGTGTTGTGGGCCACAATAATAAAGCTGCGATGTCGCTAGCTAGTTAGCCTCCCTAAGCTAAGCTAACCTGTACTGCTGGCTTGGCGTAACGGAGCTAGTCGCCCCTGAACATACGGCTGAAAAGCAAAAGTCTGAGCTCAGAGGACAAAGTCAGGGCTTCAGCGTACGAAACAGCGCGTTTACTCCTTCCCATTCTTTGTTCTTAGGTGTACTTCACCTCTCTCTGGAAGCATATGTTTAACATTCAGCCTGAAATAACCTCTTCCTGCCCGACATCTGATCCGCGCTCCCGAACTGCGTAGCGAAAGCGTCGCAGCGCCGCGTTCTCGTTATTTTCCACACGAATGTGCACTCGGAATTTGACGTCGGTGTGTTGGAGACTGGGTAGCGTACGCAGTTTACGTAGCAAGAACGCACTAGCGTGTTTACAACTGGCTGGAGGCTGATGCTGCTTTCAYGGACCATCAGAAATACTAAGTTCAAGTGGAGTGAACGGAACTTTTAGTCGTGTACTTTGGATTTTTGAGTTTTAGGTTGACACTTGGCATTTATTCGTAAATTAAAATGTGCTTTGTTGTATCTTGTTTATACAATTTGTGTGTAATTGGTACTTACTTTCTAGAGATTTTTATTTCCGACTATCCTCGAAAGTAACATGGCGATATTAGAAAATAAAACCAATTTACTACTTCTTATGGAGCTTTTTCTTGCTTATTTCACTTTTCTATTTACTTAACGTTGCAGAAATGAAAAGTATTTATAAGGAATAACTTCGGTAATTACCATAACCAATTCAGTCTCATGCAATACTTGTTTTCAAATGAATCACTAATAATTTCAAGATTTTTAACTTTGTTTAAAAATAATTTAAACTTAAAACTGAAGAAAAAGATCACAAACTTTATTTGTAAAGGCTTTTTCTTATCAAACGTCTCAAACATTTTCATGGTTAAAAATGCATTTTGCTGTAATATTTAGTCGATTAAAATTTAATATCATCCTTGAGCAACACTTCAGCATGTCCTTTGTGTTGCAAAGAATACATAAAGCATAACAGGAAAAAACATAATCTTTAAATCGCGTTGTCTTCTCATTTTTTGCCTTTATTAAAGGTTAATTTATTTATTGTGCTTAATGGGACAAGCAACTCATCAACCTTGCAATAACTTTGGCAAAAAACAAAAACAAAATAAAACTATTTACCCATAAACTTATTCAATATATTTAACTAATATATTAGCTAATAGTAGTATATATTAGTTAAATCACATTTAACACTGAGAGGAAGAACATGAATGCAAATTTTTAGAATTTACATCTGCATGAATGATTTAGTCTGCCCCGCCAGCAGGTGGCAGTATAGAAATTTYAAGATGCTCTTAAAGGCGCTAACCGGATATACACTTTTTTCTTCAAAATAATACAAATGACACAATAATACAAATATGGCCACAATCTGTTTAAAACTAAGTTGTTTGTATAGCTTTTTAATTAAGTCCTACATACCAATTYAAATGCATTAATTACCAGTAAACTAACAAAATTAACACTATTTTACCTATAAATAATATTTTATGCTTTTAATTTGTAAGCCAAAACAGGAAGTAAATGTTACGACACTTTTCCGGACGCAAATGTAGCACTTGGCTAATAAACAATAAAGAGGTATTGCAACTTTAACGTACTTTCAGTTTTCAACGCTTCTACAAGGTAAAATATTTAAGTGTTTSTATTATCATCTGCAAAATGTTGGAACACATATTTCAAAATTTTACATCGCTGAAGATTTTAGCAGATTTGCTGTGTTTGGATTAGAAAGTGTAGCTAATGCTAATGACGCGTCTTCCATGTGTTAATTCATTTCATACCATCATTTACATTTAAAGAAGTGTGTTTGAAATTGCAGCAGTGACTCAAAACACAGATTGAACGCTGACTAGTACTTCCTTCGAAGTATAATTCTTTCGAATTTATTGGAAAAAATAGTTTTAAACGATTGCTAAAATAAAAGGATCTGATTTCTATTCAATTTAACAAGGTTAGGGCTGATAAACTTCGTATATTTAATATATTTTCAAACCACTTCAACTCTTTGCTTCATTTTATCATCTTTTGTTGATTTTTTTTATAGATTTTAGCCAATATGAGGCAAACTAGTATTACATATTCACTAATTACATGCTTTAATTTTTTATGACAAAAATAAATAAATATTTTCATGATGTACTGTGTATATATG
>NW_013952423.1:1906649-1914958 GCF_001266775.1 Austrofundulus limnaeus
TGATAATAATAATCAATAACAAATATAAAAAAACTCAATGGATTTTGAAGAAATTTGTTTTTATTTAAGTCTCAAATTACATTGTATTTTATTCAATTTATGATAAAATCTTATACAAAACTTTGAGCTTTAACCAAAACTACCATGCTCCGTCTTCAGTCTTACCTGGTCTGCAGATTTTACAAAACAACATAATATGATTTTAAAATAATTGTAACAGGGTTGTGTTCTTCCCAAAGTTCAACCAACTCAGCAAATATTTTAAACATTTTTTTCTATGCAGGGATTTTTGGATTAATTAATCATGCAAAGAACACAAAATGTGTCCACTGGTTCACAAATATGTAATTTATTTAAATTGCAAAGAAGCCACCAATTTTAGATAAAAAAAAACGAGTCAGAGAACTTTTGTTTCAAGCTGCAGGCTAATTTACACAAATTTAAAGCCTTTCTTTCCTGTTTGTTTTTGCTGTTTTAGGTTCTAACTTTCTCTTCATCACAACTACATGCAAAGACATCTAGTTTTATTTGTTCATAAGACTGTTTGTGTGGGTCGACAACAGTGTGGTTTACTTGTTGGACGTCAGCAGCTCTCCAAACTGTGCAGAGCCTTCCACGTCTCTTTGTACACCGAACAGCTTCCCTCCCTTCCTTATTCATTACAACTTTCATGGCAAACTAGTCCATTTACCTCAGTATTCCACAAACAAGGCCTTCATCAAAGGGTTCTTCCCTGGTTTTTCCTGCAGCGTCATTTATCTAACCAGCCCGATATGTCGGAGCAGAGGTTCATTGTGGAGTATGCCAAACGCGGCACGGCGGGATGTAAGAAATGCAAGGACAAAATCCAGAAGGGCATCGTRCGCATAGGGAAGATCGTGCCGAACCCTTTCAGCGAGTCTGCGGGGGAGATGAAGGAGTGGTATCACGTGAAGTGCATATTTGAGAAGCTGGAAAGGGCAAGAGCCACTACAAAGAAGATCGAAGACCTCACAGAACTGGAGGGCTGGGAGGAGCTGCAGGATGAAGACAAAGATCTCATTATTAAACATGTTTCAGGTACAGCAAACACACTTTCTGGATTACTTTTATTTGTTACCTTTACTGTCTRGTTCAAATGGGATTAAAATGTGTTTCATACTTTAACATTAACTTGCAGTAATTAAGGTAAAATGTTTGTTTTTTTCTTGCAGAYCTGATGGCCAAAGTCAATGCGAGTCCAAAAAAAAAGGTTCAGGCCAAACTGAACACSACGGGTCAGCTGATGCCTCCTCCCGCTGACCCAACTGTCAACGCTCCACGCAAGTTCTCAGGCTTCACAGGTAAGACCCGACGCCTGAGGGTCACTTTATAATCTGTTAGCAGATATTTAAACACCTGCAGGAAAACAGGAACACATAAAACATTTTATTTTTATTTTTTAATGCATTTTCATAAATCAGCWGAGTTGTTCTTTTATTTATCAAGTCAATTCTAATTGGAAAAATAACTTCTATTTGAAGCAGCTGGGAGGGATAAACCAAACAGAAAATAGCATTTTTAGCAAAAAGACAAAGTGAAAACTGAAAGTTTGATGACTGAGAAAATTTGTTGAAGAAGCTAAAACTGATTTGTTAAAGTTAAAACAAGCCGAACGCTAGATAAAATTAGCAAAACAATAGCTACAGTAAGGAAAACAGTAGATCTATGCTAAAATCARCAAAYCAAATGCTAAAAACTAATATTAGCYAATTAATACAGAAAAACTAAACCTTATGAACAGCAGCTAAACCCTAAGTTAGCTAAAGCCAATATTAGAAAAACAGTAGCTGAAAGCTGAAATTATCAGAACAGTAGCTAAATGCTAAAACCAGCTAAAATGTTGCTAAAATCTAATTTAATAAAACAATAGTAGTAAGCTACAAACCAGCARAATATTATGTAAAAGCTAAAATTACCCAATCAATAGCTGAAAATTAAAAGTAAACATTGAAAGTCAAATTTTCCTCCACTTAGATTTTGAAGAGGAAAATGCAATGAATGTTAAGTAAATCACAAAAGCTACAAAAACTAAAGGTCGTAGCTGCAATGTGCTACACAAGCCGAAACCTTGGATGCCTGAATGGCTGAAATAGCTGAAGTATGCTAAAAAAAACGGAAGAAACTATTAACAGGAATGTGTGAAAGATGGCTCAGTATTCAGACAAATACAAATAAAAAAATCAAAGTGGTTCTGTTCACAAAGATTGTGAAGCCAAAGTGGGGTTATTTGAACAAAAAAAACAAAAGGCTAAAGCAGGGGTCCCCAAACCTTTTCCTGTAAGGGCCACATAACTTTTCCCTTCTCTGGTGGGGGCCGGAGTCAGTTTGTAACAGAAAAAGTGTGACTATTGCAGGAGTGCCTAAATGGAAAAATTTATTTTTTTCCAGAAAGCACAATCAAATAACCGTCACTGGGTTCTTCACAGTCTGTATTCTGCTGAGCTAACAGTCCATCTTTTAGCTTTGAGAGTTTGTCTGCTCGCATTTGGCCTTGAAGCTATCATACTTGTCTTTGTGACAGGATTCATAGTGTCGCCGCAGATTGTATTCTCTGAATACCATCACCGCCTCTTGACAGATGAACAAAAAATAATCGTTTGGCCACTGCAGCTTAAATGCCCTGCATTCTGAATCAATGTTTCTCTTACCTAATCTTTTCGCCATTATTCCGTTTTGTCTTTGAGAGGGGCGGGTTTAGGATTTTTTTCTGGGGGTTGCCAGATAGGGGCACAGACAGCAGAAGGGTGGAACAGAATGTCACGTTATATGTGTGTATGTATGAAATGGTTACTAACTAATAATAGTCAATAATGAAAATAGTTCAATAAATACACATATATGAAAAAAAAATTAAATGCTCTCTTGTATTGTTCTGGGGGCTGGACCAAATGGGGAGGCGGGCCGTAGTTTGGGGACCACTGGGCTAAAGTAACGATGAAAAAAAGTTTACACACATCAACACTGAGCTACAAACTGAGTGCAGGTAAGARGTATGACTGYAGAAATAAYACWATTCCACATTTCTTGTTTTGCATTCTCTGCTTCTGTAACTTGAGCAGAAAAAGGCACAGATTTGAAAACTTGCTGCTTCTCTGTGATGTCACATGAACTCAGACCTCCACAGACTGAGCCGCTCTGCTCGCTTTATTTCAGTCAGACCAGTTTAACACATCAGTAAAAAGGCTCGGCTCAATCTGGACCGGCCCAATAAACCGGTAGGAGTATTTTTAAAGTTCGGCTGGTTGTGTTGGACGGTGGTAAAACGATGTGGGGAGAATTTGAAATTGGCATTAAAAACCTGGACGTGCTGCCTGAGAGGCTTTATTACACACACAGGGATTTTAGAAACAAATGTCTCAAACTATAAAGTTCAAAACACTTCAGGAATAAATGTCTAGAGCTCAAAATATGTGTGGAGGATCAGSTTCGGCTACTACCACAACAAATTTTAGCTCATTAATTGTAAAACGGACTGAGTTTTGGCTCCTTTTGTGTTTCTGAGTTTGTGACTGATGCTCTGCTTTTTTCTGTACCGTCATCAGCTGCGAAGGCCGGCAGCTCCAGCAGCCCCGGACCATCCTCATCCCCGTCCTCCTCGCCCCCCGYTAAAGGCAGCCCCCTCTCCGAGCAGCTCTGTGACCCCCAGCACAAGGACTGCCTCTTCAGGGAGTTTCGTAAGCTCTGCGCCACGGTGGCTGAAAACAACAGCTACAACACCAAGACTCAGATCATAGAGAAGTTCCTGAAGAAAGGCACAGGAGGAGGTCAGTCGTAGAGCAGCTCTTTGGCTTCTTTTTCTTGTATTTTGGCAGATTTCTGCTCATCACCGTTTCACCGACTCATTTTCTTAGACAAGTTCCATGGAGATCTTTACCTGACCGTGAAGCTGCTGCTGCCGGGTGTCGTAAAAAGCGTTTACAACCTCAACGACAAACAGATTGTAAAACTCTTCAGCCGCATTTTCCGGTGCAACCAGGACGACATGGTGCGAGACCTGGAGCAGGTTGGTTCTGCAGAAACCGTCCCACGGCAAACCTTTGTCTCGTCAACAAATAAAACGTTTCAAACGTTGCTTTGGTTTTGAAGGGCGACGTGTCCGAGACAGTGAGGATGTTCTTTGACGACAGTAAAGCTTTTCCTCCTGCTGCCAAGAGCCTCCTTACAATCCAGGAAGTAGACTCGTCCCTGACCCGCCTCGCTCAGCTGACGAAGGAGGATGAGCAGCAGACTGAGCTGGAGGCGATTGCCAAAAAGTGCAGTTTTTCAAATGTTTTCATACTTTTTTTTAATCAAAACATCCAGCTCATTCAAGACTTGGAAGCTACAAATGTATTGTTTTCAAAAATTTTATAATTTTCAAAATATAACTTTATTTACAAATAAGTTCTCCAAAAAATTACATTAAGCTCAGTTCATTTCCTTTAAATACATTTTTCTTTTTTAAATTTACTTTACTTCATTTGTACTTTAGGATTTTAGCTATCATTTTACTTTAGCTTTTAACWACCCTTTAACAGTAAGTTAGCATTTTGCTGCATTTACCCAGCATTTTACTTTTAGCATATTAGCTTTCAGCTTGTGTTGCAGTTGCATTGGGAAGAATTTGGCGATACGATACATATCATGACAGAGGGGTTACGATACGATATATCCCAATATATTGCGATACTGTAAGCAAGGTGATATATTGTGATATATTGCGATTTTTTTTGGTCGAAAAATTCTATTAAATAAAAATCTCTTACTGGAAAAAAAATGAAAAAGAAAAATTCATTGTCTCAGAAAATTCTATTACATAGACATGCGCTAGCCTTCTGTAACGCGAAGGCTGACTACAGTTGGAAAAAAGAGTGCACAAGACACTTAATTTGGTTTAAAATACAGACATTCTGACAAATAAGTAACTGTTTGTAACCTTACCTCAGCTTAGAAGGCAGAGGGTGTCTGTCTTTTCCACTCAGATTCAGCTATCGAAGCATGAACCCTACCCTTACTCTCTGGCGCTCAAGAGGTAGAGGAGCCAAATGGCTGGCTCACTGCTGCCAACTAGTGGTCAGAGGCTGAACTACAACAAAAATGAACGGCTGGCAGGAAAGTTGACGTTTTAAACCTTAATTAAAAATCGATACAGGGCTTTAGAATATCGATACAGTATCGGGAAATGAAATATCGTGATATTTCAGTGTGTTGATATTTTCTTACACCCCTATTGCAGAGATAAAAAMTCACTTGTGCAATGAATATGGGAAAGAAAGCTGCTTAAAATGTCTTTTTGTTGTTTACCATTTCTCTCCCAGCTTCCCTTCAGTAATAAATCTGCCTTTATTCTGCACAGATGCACCAGCAATGACCTGAAATGCATCATCAGGCTCATTAAGCACGACTTGAAGATGAACGCTGGGGCAAAACATGTGTAAGAGTTTAGCTTAACGCACCGTGTGTTTTGTCAACACAGTTTAATTGTCTTTCTTCAATCATCTCTTCACGCAGTTTGGATGCCGTGGATCCAAACGCATACGATGCGTTCAAGGCCTCCCGTAACCTGAGCGACGTGGTCGAGCGGGTTCTGAGGAACCAGCAGGAGGCATCYGGCGGTTCAGGACCCAGGAAACTCCTGACTGTGGAGGCCTCGCTCATGACCCCCGTCCAGCCCATGCTGGTGAGCGCTAATGCTGATAAAAAATATGCAGCTGTAACAGCGRGAGAGGGTGGAGTTTTCAGAAAAGGAGGGAGGAGCAAGCTGTGATGCGTTCGAGGCACCTGGGGAAAAACAAAACTCCTAGTGAGTTCACTAAAAACAGCTTTTAAAATTTATATTTGCTATTATAGTTGCAGAATTTTAACACATTTGTCAACAACTTATTTGTTTAGTAACAAAAAAAAGAAAAACTGATTGATAAACTGACCTAATTAGAAATTAAYGTGTATTTAAGACACAAATTAGGCTTTATTTTGTTTGGTTTATAAAAAAACAAAATAAATCTGGGATTAAATCGTATGTTTTGGCTTGTAGAGGTGATTAAATATCAAGAAGTTGTTCAATTTCTTTAAATAATTATAGATTTAAACTCATCRTCTTTAAAAATCAGTTAAAAACAGACTGTTCTGGATTGATTTTATCCTTGATTTTTTTTTCTGTTTGGTTGAAATACCTCAACTCAGGGGAAAAAAAATTATGTTTAAACCTCTGAGAGCAAACAACCAGCAGCTGTTTGAGGCAATTTAACGTTGCAAAATAGAATCTGTTGTTTTTGCAGCCGAGGTCAGACGTTAAGTGTTTAACAACACAGATATGATGTCGGTGTTATTTACACGTGGGGACACATTTGTGTCGTGTTTACAGAAAGAAAAAAAAAAACAGAGCAGTTGTAATCGGAGCAGCGTGTTTATTTAGCCTCAGATGAAACAGAGCTCTGAGTTTCTATTTGTTCCCACAAGATCTGACCTAACGGTTAGCTAACTTTGATTGATTAGTCCTTCTGTAACTGTTTCAGAGGAGGAGCTTCAATACATTATATTTAAATTAATATAAGATCAGTCAGTTCATATTTATATTATTATTACAACGATCAAAAACGTAACCAAAGTGCCACTAAGTGTTAAAAGCCTGCCTGAGTAAAAAGGTTTTAAGGTTAGAATTAAAAAGACTCAGGTCCGTGTTAGACCTGGGGGGGGCCTGGGTGCAGCCACTGTAAAGGTCCCGTCCCCCCAGTGTTTGTATTTGGACCTTTGGTCCTGTTGTAAAGACGTATTACCTTCAGTTCCTCTCATGGTCACAGAAAGCTTCTAGATCAGCTAAATAAGTTGGGGGAAGGCTATAAAGAGCTTTAAAAGCAAATAAAAATTAATTTGAAAGTGGGCTGGAAGAGAAAAAGAATGAAAGAGGGTGACATCATGTCTGGGGTTTGAAAAATCCCAACCTTATACTGCGGTTTGACTAGTGCTGTTTTGTGATTTTTATTGCAAAATCTTAGAAAAAAAAATTTTTTTCTCACTAAATACAAAACTAAAAGCAAATATTAGTTTTTACCAGTAATTTATACCAGATGCTGACAWCAGGGCACAGGTCCTATAACCACACGAGTTGCAGAAAATCTGACGTCTTCAAGTGTTCACACATTATGACCCCACAGGAAACACCTGGAATCCCTCGGTGTAAATGTAACGCAACACAGCAGACAGAATTTTAACCACCCTGTTTAAAATTCACTGCAGCTACATCCCAGTTTTAGGCTCCAGTTTCCTAATTATCCACAGAAATCTGTCTTGATTTCGCTCTCTTTTACAGCAGCCTGCAGAGGAAGAAGTGCCGAGCCATCAGTTCTTTCCCTACATCCAGTAGTTTAATTGTGTGTACTTTGAGATGCAATTACAGCAGAGCAGCAGGTGAACGTTTCTGCAGWGGGATTATTGATTAGTTTAGTAATTAGAGAGGACATAACTTCATGTGTTCGTGTTCGGAAAGAAATGCATCAGAGGAAGAAATGTGCTCTTTACTGAATGAACACATTAAAGTGTTTAGATAGCTATCAGATAATTTAATTAATCCCTGGTTTTTAAAATTAAAACAAATATTAGTAAACCTGATAAGATTTTTAAGTGCTGCAAGTCTTTAATGTTTGATTCAAAAATATATCAAAACATGTATTTCAGTCATGTGTGCTGCGAGTTGTGGTACATCAGATAAAGAAGTGATTGTTGTGCACAGAGGAACTCCTGCTTTTTATCTAAAATGGTCAATATAGATAGGAGTGTGATTTGATTATATGGTACAGCTGCCTGCCAAACGTGGTGCTAAATAAAGCGAGCTAACAGGCAGAGTTGAGTGTAAACAAAACACAGTGAACGTTACATCATATATAATCTATCTGGAGCCTTTGTTTTTACTTAAAAGTACTATTTTGTTATTTCAAGTTTATTCATTTAACAACAAAATCAATTCTATTTACAGTAAAAAAACAAATCAAATAAAATGAAAGGCAGCAGAAAGAAGAAAAAAATCTTACAATATCTGCTCCTTTCTTCCTCAAAAAATAAATGTAAACAATAATAATCTACAAATGCACTTCCTTCCTGTGTGTATTCAGGCCGAGGCGTGCAAATCCATCGAATACGCCATGAAGAAATGCCCCAACGGGATGTACTCCGAGATCAAATACGACGGCGAGCGCGTGCAGGTCCACAAGAACGGAAACACGTTCAGCTACTTCAGCCGCAGCCTCAAACCGGTCCTGCCTCACAAAGTCAGTCACCGACACACACACACACACACACACACACACACACAC
>NW_013952423.1:1915144-1917480 GCF_001266775.1 Austrofundulus limnaeus
CACACACACACACACACACACACACACACACACACACACACACACACACACACACACACACACAGGGCTCCTAAAATACACTTTACTGATGAACAGTCCACATCAGAACCGAAGGCAGGATTAGAAACTTAAAAGATTTGTTCACAGCATGAAATTCACATTTTCCCTGCAGTGTTTGGTTTCGCTGCAGGAGGCTGASATATTTGAACTACATGGTGTTCCTCAGCTTTCTGCCCACTAGATGGCGCAGCTGTGTGGTGAACAGAAAACAGCCTCTTGCTGCTGTTTTTTCAGTTTCTAAATGGGACTTTTTAAAAACCTGCTTCTCGTGGCATCTCTGGACAAGTTCTTAGCCTGGAGCTTTAAATGTTTCGTGTGACTGCCTCACCGTTAAAACCCACCAGCTAACCRCTTTGTTTTGCCTCCTCAGCTTCTGTAATTAGGCCGTTTGTGTTAATGGAAGGTTAGCGTGGTGTGTRGGCAAGAACTGGGTGTAATTACAGCCGTTTGTCCCGTTGCTTTTTAATTCCTTCCAAAGGCTGAAGGAAAGCATTTCGCCCATCTGGACAAGAATCATCTTATCAGAAGTGACAAAGTGTTGGTGGTACGAGGGAGCTAATATTAAACATTTGGTCCAAGCTAAGGGTCGATTTCAGTCATAACATCTAAATTCAAACTGGTTTTTTTTTGGCTTCAAAGTTGGCAAAGAGAACTCTACATGATAAAGTTTGCTCAGTTTTTTAAGTAAAATAAAAAGCAATAAAAATATGTAACAATTTATTCATCATTTTGGGCCAAATAAACTATAACTATAATAGAGTATAACGGTTGTTTTTGTCTAAATGATTGATTTAAAGTTACTTTTGTGTTGATCAGCTGTAGCAGCCTTCATAAATTGGATGTACTTCAAATATAAACGAGTATTTAATGAATGAGTTTTACTAACGGTGTTAATTTGAACAAATACTTCTCCCGCACCATATTTTAACTCATTATCTGTGAAATTAACTGAGTTTTAGCTTTTTTTGGGGTTCAATAAGGTGTCTTTGTTGTGGCGACCATCTTCAATGTTCCAGGTGGCTCATTTCAAAGAGTACATCCCTCAGGCGTTTCCTGGTGGCCACAGCATGATTCTAGATGCTGAAGTGCTTCTAATCGACACAAAGACCAGCAAACCGCTGCCGTTTGGGACCCTGGGCGTGCACAAGGTGATGRCACATTTCTCTACTCAGTTATCTACGTTTTTTGTTTTAAACTTGTCACTTTAAAGTTTCCTCTCCCCTCAGAAAGCAGCCTTTCAAGACGCCAACGTTTGCCTTTTCGTGTTTGACTGCATCTACTTCAACGGTGTGAGTCTGATGGAAAGGTACTGTTTTCATTTCGCCCTTTAACATGAAACGAAATGAACAAAAGGAAACTGAGTGATGCAAGCCGCTGCATTAAAACATTAAACACTTCTTTACCAGGTTGGTCTCTGAGTGGTAGCTGCTCTCTTTGTTTGAAAAAAGTCTTAATTTCTTTTAGATTTGGGTTTAAAGTTTGCTTTTTCTCGTGGGTTCTGTTGGTTTGAACTCATTAAACGAAGCCTCGGCGCTGAAGGAACGGCTCTTTTGAAGCTTAGATGAAAGAGTTTTCTCTGTTCACCTACTTTTTATGTTCTTATTCATTTAAGCAACAATTCAAAAGCAGTTTTTTTCTATTTAAATGCAAAAAATCGTGTAAATCCTTAAAAATAACGATTTAAATTAGTTTGTTTTCACTTCTTAAATAACAACAACTGTAACAAATCCTTAAGTTTCTTTTGTTTGACACCTGGGCCTTGGTGCTGCAGGAGGAATTTAACTTAGCTTAAATCTGCAACTTTTTTCAAGCCCCCCCTATAAGCAGGCTAACGCTGCTCTGTTTCCTGCAGACCTCTGAGTGAACGCAGAAAGTTCCTGGATGACAACATGGTTGAAGTTCCCAACAGGATCCTGTTCTCCGAAATGAAATACGTCAAGGTATGTTTGAGCTCAGATGTTCTGCTCTGCRTATTAATATATCCACAAATTAAACTGTTTGTGTGTGTTTGTGTCAGAGGGCAGCAGATCTGGCTGACATGATAACTCGTGTCATCAGAGAAGGACTTGAAGGCCTGGTGCTGAAAGACATAAAGGTCAGTTGAGTTTAGTGCTGTACCAAACGATTATTTTCTAATCGATTAATCTAACGATTATTTTTTCGATGAATCGATTATTCTAACAACAAATCTATAAGTTATTCTGATGTGAGTGCACTGGAAATTTAAAATGTTTTCATCAAATTAACAAGAACATTTCTTTAATATTGTAATATTT
>NW_013952423.1:1918548-1935340 GCF_001266775.1 Austrofundulus limnaeus
TGTGTGTGTGTGTGTGTGTGTGTGTGTGTGTGTGTGTGTTTGTTGCAGGGCAACTATGAGCCGGGGAAACGCCACTGGCTGAAAGTTAAGAAGGATTATTTAAACGAAGGAGCGATGGCCGACACAGCGGACCTGGTGGTGCTGGGAGCGTTTTACGGGAAAGGCTCAAACGGTTTGTTTAATTACCAACATCAGCTGGAGTCTTTCAGCAGAGCTGCATTCATCAGTTTTTAATTTGATAAAGCTCGGATATGATTGCTCACGCAGGACTAAATTTAACAGCATACAAAACATTTTAGGTAAAATGAAAACAGCTTTTTGATGCTTGTTTTCCTGCTTTAACATCTACTTTCCTTTATGGTTAACATCCTAAGACGTCAGTTTCTGTGGATTTAAAAASAAGATGTAAAACTAAATTATATCGGGAGATGTGGCACTCACACTGCAGCGCACAGTTACTTAGGGAATACAAATCAGGAGGTTGGAGCCTGTCATGTGAAAAATATGCAGATAGAACATATTGCATGAGAAGAAGCCTGTGGGCAAATCGCGGAGGCAGACAAAACACGGGGGGTTGTTTAGGAGGCGGGGTAATGAGCGTAAAATATAACAGAAACGTAATAAACAGGCTCGGTTCTCAGAGGAGAGATAATAAAGCAGCTCGTGTGATTAAAAGACAAGGTGATAAAGCAGAAAGAATCAATCAAGGGTTGTTTTATTTCTGTCCACCAGGGGGCATCATGTCCAGTTTCCTCATGGGCTGCTACGACCCCGACGCCAAGAAGTGGTGCACAGTCACCAAGTGCTCCGGAGGCTACGATGACGCCATGCTGGCCCGGCTCCAGAAGGAGCTGGACGTGATCAAAATCAGCAAGGTCAGGGATGAACCGGTCCCAGAGGCCCGCCTGAAACACTGAACGCTCTTCTTTTAATAATGTCTTTGTGTAGGAACCCAGCAAAATCCCCAGCTGGTTGAAAATCATCAAGAACTATTATCCTGACTTTATTATCCGAGATCCAGAGGTGAGATTTTAAGTTTTCTTTCTTTCTCCAACAAAAAGGTTTCAAACCAGTTTATCCACGTCTGCATCTGAGCACTGCAGCCTATTAGAATCWGATCATTACAAACATCTCTGCATGCCTGCAGAAGTCTCTTAATTAATGTAAAAACAGTCTAACATTGATGTAATCTGCAGAGCTGAAAGCTGTTTTCAACCTGCGTGTTTACTGAAACGTGCAGAAACTAAACGGCATGTAAGCGGTCCTGCTTCACCTCCCGTTCCTCTTTCCTGCAGCAAGCGCCGGTCTGGGAGATCACCGGCGCCGAGTTCTCCAAATCCGAGATGCACACCGCCGACGGCATCTCCATCCGTTTCCCCCGCATGACGCGAATCCGCGACGACAAGGACTGGAAGACCGCCACCAACCTGCACCAGCTCAAGGTAGAGAACTTCGGCAGTTTATTTATTTAATTTTTTTTAATATTTGTTTGCAGTAAACGGCTTCTTAAACGCAGCAAACTGAAGGGGCTGTGGGGAATAATTAAGAAGTGCCTCTCACAATGAAGTTTTAATGAGATAACAATCATAAAAGAGGCATCAGAAAGTGTTTACTTGATTGAGAGGGAGGTGTATCCTCTGGGATTGGCTGGTGCTAATTACTTTCTATTGTAATATATAAGAGAGGGTAACACAGGTGAAGGCAGGGATGAAATAATTAAACTCACTGCTTTAAATAAAACCCTCCTGGGATTTAAACGCTGAGGAAGAGGAGCACATTTACAGCCAGAGTTATCCAAACAAGATGAAATATGTTTCACTGCCTCGGCACTAAATTCTTAGCACCAGACAGAAGTCTTTAACCTGCCTGACAGAGAACATTACGTCTGTCGGCTGATGGCTCCATCTGTCTGTCCAGGAGCTGTTCAGAATATCCAAGGAGCACTGCGACTTTAAAGTGACCGCCGGTCCGTCGGGGTCCAACGATGACAAAGGGTCATCCGGCGGCGACAGCGGGGGAAGCTCGCCGTCGCCCAAAAGGAAGCCTCCAGCTAAGAAAACAAGTAAGTCCTTGAGCCATTCATGGTGAGACTAGGGCTGGGTAGCGATTCARATTTCCCAAATCGATTCAATTCAATTCACATGGGCCCGATTCGATTCACGATTCAGTTTAATTGATTTTTAAATTAGTTAAGGATATCATGCAGTAACACATTTACTTTGATATAGAAAACATTYTCAGAGGAACTAATTCTGCAAATAGTAGAAACTAATTCTAACTTGGTGCATTGGTAAAATGATAAACATTAAGGACAAACTTGTAAATTGAAGTTTAATCTTGGAATATAACATTCTCAAGTTTCAAAGGTTTAAACTAAAAAGGCATTGACAGAGAAAGTGTTGTTGGATATATTAGTTTTTAAAGAAATTAAGAATAAGTTTCTTGATCATTAAGAAGTGATGGAATAAGGCTACAGGAGAAGAGGCAGGTTAATATAAATATACTTCTGCCCACTCTTTTGAGTGTATGAAAATTGTATATTTGTTAGCTTCTGTTCAATAAAATGTATTAACAAGAAAGAAAAAAAGAGAACTTCAGCTAAAATGTTACATCATAGTGAATTACATTAAGATGTTTCCTAAATTTATAAATAATATTGGTAAAAAAACTAAACAATTTTGTTAGACTGTCATCTTTCACGTGTTTATAAATGCCGAGGAGAACAGATTCAGTCAGATGTTTTCATACTGTAGTTTTGGTTCAAGCTACTCGAAGCTTTGTTTCCCGCTACTGTGTCTGAGCGCAAATCTTTGCAAACAAAAGATGTCATGGCCTCTGTTATCTTTAAGTTCTACTGAGAATCTGTGATTCCTTTGTTTTGCCCCGGACAACTCGCTGTATGGAGCTAATGTTAGCACTGACCGTCAACCTAACATAAACCTACGGCAAGCCAGGAGTGACACACAACATGGAAACGCGCAGCTTCATCTCACACACAACACCCATGGGGAAAAATTGATCTCATGACTTATGAATCGATTTTCCCAAATTTGAATGAACATCGATCCAGATCGATTAAATAAACTTTTTTAACCCAGCCCTTGGCGAGACCCCGTGACATCCCCTGTCTCTTTTTAAGATGTTCAGAATTAGCCAAAGCTGTAAGCTAACAGATTATTTATTCCAGCTGCAGCTCTGAGGCCTGGACTATGAATCAGGATTTGTTACTTTATTTCTCAGGTAACACCACGCCGGCCAGACCAAAGGCGGCGAAATCAGAGTCTCGCACTCCCAGCTCCGAGGCGCCCAGCGCCAAGAAGGTAGAGAGGCTCAGATTAATCCAGCCGTTCTGCGTTTCATAGGAGAACTGACCTGTTTGTTTACCACCAGGTGAAGAAGAGCGAACCCAGTGCTCACAGCAACGGAGAAAACAAACCAAAGGCAACGTCTCAACTGATGGAACCGAGGAATGACAAGGTCTGTGTTTATATCAGCACTTTTAATAACTTTATTAGAAAACACAACATGGATTCTATAAAAAAAAAAAAAAACAACCGTAAAAACCCTGAAACTCTAAGACTAAATACTAGTGTTTTTTGTATTGGTAACATTGTTGCTAGCGGCTCATAAACAAGTTTTCATTTGAGGACATTATTGCTAACCATTTAAAAGTAAAGGCTTCATTTATAAAAAGKGGGAGGAGCTCCCTGACCTTTACTGTCGCTCACAGACGCTGCTGGACATCTTCAGCGGGGTGAAGCTCTTCCTGCCCGTCTCGGCGCAGGACTTCCACCGGCTGAGGCGGTACTTCGTGGCTTACGACGGAGACCTGGTGCCGGACTACGACGCCGCCTCAGCCACGCACACCCTGGCCGAACCCGCGGAGGACAGCAGGGCCCAGAAGGTCTCGTCCAGCTGGATCTGGGAGTGCATTCGAAAGAGACGCGTGGTGCCTCCCTGTTGACGAGACAAATAAATGAACTGAAAACTCATCTTCAAACATACAGAACACCCGTCTTATCAGCCAACACTGGTCTCAGGTTGTTTTTATTTATGCTTTTTTGGGTAAAACAGTGGAATCCTTTCTTAAAACTAAACATGAGTTTACGCTTTTTAATGAGCACTACTTTTTAACTACAGGAGCAAAACATCCAATAAATACGTCTGCAACCACATGCAGCAGAAAGGTAATGGTTACTCTGTGGTTTTTGTCCAACAGGAATCTTTAAAACCTCAAATATTTTGCAGCCATTGAGTTTAACTTTCATTTTGAACTCGTGAACTCACCTTCACTCTGACGTTCACAAGCTGGATCAGAGTTTCTGTCAGGGCTCGGTCTGATCCAGTTTCCTCTTTCCTGAGGGTCCTCCTCCAGCGCGACTCCACCACCCCAGATCGAACTCCTGTTTGACGTGAAGTGGCTACGAAGGAGAGCAGACRACGGCATCGATTGAAGTTAAAACACGACTGCAGTGATTAACTCAATTTTAAGGACTGAGACACTGAATCACCTCCCCTGCAGAGGAGGAACAGAGTTTTTTTTGTGTCTATGTTAATTAATGAACCACTGGGTGAATTTTATTGAAACCTTCCAAGAAAAAATGACCCAATTTTAAAGATATTAATCTAAAATTTGATGAGTCATTCACAAAACTTGACAGGCAACACAAAAAAATAACAATTAGTTCAACTTTAACATCTCCATTTACAACTCTGAACAAGTTATTTCCTAACAGAAGTCRGTGATAAGCATTCAAGCAACGTTARGCCTTTACTTAAAGCTAATTAGTTTAGTCTGTTGAAACAGCATTGATATGTAGAGCCGGTGGCGGCGTCTGACTGCAGTTTTTTTATGCAAATAACAAAGTCTATTATCATATAGCAAAAAACAAACATTCGTCTGCTGAGCAGCCGGAGACAARCTGTTTGAAAATGTAAACTTTTCACAGAAATTAAAGGTTTTTACGATCCTCACCTCTAATTGGAGGAGTCAGCATGGCGGCTCTTACATTTCGGGTTAGCAGCTGAAGAAGTGTTCTGCATCCTAATGAGCAGCGTGACTCATTATTTACAGTCTGTCTTTATGAATTATAAGAATTACATGGCGGCTGTTCTCCTCTCTAAAAAAATAAAAGATCTTTGCCGGGAGATGTTTTTAAATGGAATTTTGGAGTTTTTAATCAAACCAGACCTGTGGGCAAACAAGTTCGCCGTCTAAAAACAGCCCGACGCACTCGGCAGCRGCAGCTGTGCAGTACCTGTCTGGAGGACTTGATCAGCGTTGCGGAGCGGAGACCGGAGCGGCCGGCAGACAGAGGYGTCTCGACTCTCTCCAGCAGGATTCTGGTTCTGGGGACGTGGCTCCACGAGGCGCCGAGGCCCGGCTGCACGTCTCCGCTGCCACTTCTCGTTACGTGGTTTGTCACCTGCGGGCCCCACACACCACCAGATTACTTCCTGTTTTATGGCTTAGGAACAAAAGCACCTTGATCTAATCGAAATCATCTTCACTGCGCACTTCTTAAATCTGGTTCGGTCTTTATGAGTTTGTTGCTGCACCCAAACAGAGACAGGAAGATGTAAGACGTTCACATCGGGTCTGGAAGCACAGAGTCATCGCTCTGACTGGAAATGCAGCTCGCATTCAGAGCAGCGCACATCAAGGACCGGTTCTTACCAGAGCAGCGACGCTGAAGTCCTTCGCCATGCTCTTCAGAACTCCTGCCACTTGGATCATCAAGGACATGCCTGGAGGCGCAGGAAGAGGCGGAGAGGCCGGGTTACAATATGTCCTGCATCCAAAAAGTTACTCTTTGAAATCTGACTGCTGCAACTAAACTGACACACTCCATCATTTACAGATTAATATTCCAGGGATTGAGTTAGTATTGCATGTCACTGCAAGTGGTAGGTGGGCGAGGATCCCTTATTTCCGTTACCAAAATGTGCATGTCTAYGACTCAAGATGGAGGCCAAAAGTGAGGCATTAGTGACACAACTCAGTCAGTTTTATGAATGTTGAGCTAAAACTGACTGATAACAGATTGCATAAGAACCAGTGCTGAGGTTCTATAATCCACAGCTTAGACGTAAACACAGAGACATCACCTTCGTTCTGTTTGCCTCCCAGCAGAGGGGAAATGACTGCCGACACMGAGTCCACGATCACCGCCTTCACAGAGCCCCCGCCGACAGACGCCTGACACAGAATGTGACGACGTTAGCTCGCCGAAAACTTTAAGCCTCAAACTGGTGCAGCTGGAACAAACCTGCTGAAGCCCGCCACCGCAAAGCCCGTACAGACAGTCGAGCAGAGCGTAGACGTCGAACAAACGAAAGATTTGAATCCTCTGAAGAGCTTCCATCTGGAAAGCAGAAGTTCCTGCTGTCAACAGATTTTTATAATAGTTTGTTGTTGTTTTCTTTGCGTGTCAGCTCACCTGCTCATCTGTGTTTGTGGTTTCAGACTGCAGCATCTGCAGCAGGCGCTTGGCAGTCAGCCCTCCATTTGTATCGATGTATATCACGCTCTGTTTCAGGTGGTGAGAAATGTGCACGGCGACGCCGAAGCACACCTACGAGTCAGGAGAAGCATACGGAGGGGGGGATTAGTCAGGACGGAATCTAATTTTATGCGCCCGACAAAGAGGAGGAGGGCAAATCCAAACGAAGAGTAGGTAAATTTACGGGGTTGAATTTATCAGAGATTCTGAGGGGAAGAAAAGTTCACCTGAGATTTGCCGCTTCCCGGGCCTCCTGACAGCTCCGTTATCTCTCCGGTAAACAAGCCAGAATCCAAAAGTTTGTCTAAACTGCAATAAAAATAAGAAATAAAAAGTTTAAAAAAAGGTACAATTCATTATTCTCAGCTGCCAGGTGGTTAAATAAACTATTAGCTTCAAGTGCAGCTGCAGATGGAGGCCAAAACTGAGCGTTTTTCAGATTTTCAGCTGCTTTTGGACAACGACTTGAAAAGAACCCTTCAAACAAAAACAGATTATTTTCATCAGTTTTGTCAAGAAACTTACAGACAAGTGTTTTTCTTTATTTATATGGTATAACCTTTATATTGGTTGGTCTACTTACAGCTCATTGACATATTGTTTCATATCAATTTAAATGTCTAACAAATCCATCTCAAAATAAAAGTATTCAGCGATATTAAAGAGACAATCTTCGCAATATCGCTTCAAACTAAGTGTTTGATCATCACGGTTTTCATTCATTCATTCAGCCTTTTCAAAGATCAATAAATACTTCTCAACATGCAACACATCGGTCATACTCTTGGTCATTATACTGGTTTAAAAACTAGTTAAATTGTAAACCACAAAGAAAATAAAATCTTGTTTAGTTTTCAGCTCTTATTCATGTTTTGCAACTCAAGGCTACAGCAATCCAACCTTTTTGTTTTCAATTTCTACGCCTCTGATGGAAAAAGGCTGCGTCAAACTCACCAAAGAAAAGTTTTCTAAATGAACAGAAGCTCCAGTTAGATGTAAATATTTCTGTCACAGTTTCTGCAACATGTTCTTGGTCTCAGGCTGAAACCAACATGGTGTCTGAGGGTAAAAAGCGTTGATCTTTCTTTAACTATTTCATTTGTACGTTTCAAGGTCATCAGCCTGAACTGCTTTGCCTCAGAAATGACTCCTTTACTACTTTTATTCAAAGGAATTTAGTGAGTGACGCGCGCTGTCTGGAGAGGATTTACAACCTTGTCAGAGTTGTTCTGGGTTTATTGGAACTATGTGAGTAAATCCATCCTGAACTCCACCTTTGTACACCTACAGGTTGTTTATACCAGACCTCCTCCAGACAAGTGTTTCCACTTTTCTTCTATACGTGCTCACACTACGAGAAATGTGGGCCATAAATCACCAGAGGTCCATTAATTTCCAACCGAGTGGACTGAATGAAGACTGGACAGGTGGCGAAAGGGGAGAAGTTAAAAAACAAGGCCAGAGTGGAGAGTTTCACCACRATCCAATCTGATTTTAGTTTGCGGATAATGGCTCCGCCAAGCCAGAGTAAAACTGGTGTTGTGTTTATTTACAGCCGAGCCGTCTCATCTAACGGACCAAAACTTTGGGTTCTCAAAGTTTGAACATTTCACCAAATGTTTTTGGTGATTAATACCCAGAAAAGCCCAATCACATGATTGTAGCAAAAACAAAATTACACTAAAAACAACCACAAAAAGTTAAAAAGGCAGACACTTCATTGATCTTATATCTTAATATATGGTATGAGTTTTGATGTTGATTCTTTGTAAGAGATTCAGTGATCTGTTGTGTTTGTGTTGCTCTGAATGAACAAACTGATGAAAGTTTCTTTGCTTTAGACTCTGCAGCCACTTCATATCAGATGTAAAATAGATGAAGTCAGAAAAACTAAAACTTATAGGCTAGATAAAAACACAACTGTGATCGTAAGAGATGAATGTCCAAAGTTTTGGTTATATAAATTATGCTTTTTCAGGACTATGGAACATTTGTACACCAAGAAGCACTGGATGTGGCTGAGAAGCAGCCAATAGTTTATAGGGTTGTGTATTGGCAAGAATTTGGCGATACGATACATATCATGACAGAGGGGTCACGATACGATATATCCTGATATATTGCGATACTATAAGCAAGGCGATATATTGCAATTTTTTTGTCCAAAAATTCTATTAAATAAAAACCTCTTACTGGGAAAAAAAATGAAAAACCAAAATTCATTGTCTCAGAAAATTCTAATATAACATAGACATACTTTTGATACATTTAGCTGTGTTCTGCTTTGTATGTGTTTTATTTTATTTGTTGCATATTTCTTATTTCATCCATGTTTTCAATTATTAGACTAAATTTGACAATAAATAGTTTGAAAATATATTTTTTGCAGCTTTTAGTTTTTAATATTAATTTACAATATGGTCACCCAACACTTAACAACAGCCTCTACCTCAAGAGGTAGAGGAGCCAAATGTCTGGCTCACTGCTGCCAACTAGTGGTCAGAGGCTGAACTACAACATAAAAATGAACGGCTGGCAGGAAAGTTGACATTTTAAACCTTAATAAAAAAAATCGATACAGGGCTTTAGAATATCGATACAGTATCGGGAAATGAAATATCGCGATATTTCAGTGTATCGATATTTTCTTACACCCCTAATAGTTTATGAAACTTAGTCATGATATTTAGTAATAGAAAAAAAACTGTCAATGTTCCCTTTAGAGTTGATGGTATAGAGATCTGTAGAGTCAGTGAGGTGAAGTTTCTGGCTGTCATCATTGATGAAAAACTGACACGGAGACCTCATAAATCATTTAAGAACAAAAATAGCCAAATCCATTGCAGTATTATACAAAGTAAAGGACTTATTTAATGATAAAGCTCTGTTTGTTGTATAACGCAATAATTGTTCCACACTTAATTTATTGTGTTGATGTTTGGGGGAAAAGCATGTAAAACAATAACAAATCCTGTTTTTATTTTACAGAAAAGAGCCGTAAGAATATACTATCAGGCTCATAAAAACACATTACCTTCAAACATCCAATTACATTTTGTTAAAAGAGTTATTATAATGTCAAAGGGATAGAGATGTTTGTGAGACCTAAAGTTAGAACCAGTTTGAAGGAACAGAGTGCTTCAGTCYAGGGAATTAAATTATGGAATAATCTGGAAGATGACGTTAAAAATGCCAGATCAATGAGTATATTTGAGAATGATAAAGGTAAATTTGTTGGAGAAAAATGTATGGGTATAATGTACGAATTGTTGCTCAAGAAGGAATTAAACCTTTGTTGTTTTTCTCGTTTTTTGTACATTTTTGTAAATTGAAGATTAGTTTCGATTGAATTTATTTATTTGAGAAAAAGGGGCAGAGATCATAATTTTTTTTTCTTCTGCTACCTTTCATTTAATTTATGGTTTGTATTTTTATTGTATATTGAATTTATGTTGTTTTGTTTTAAATGAATAAATTTTATGAAATAAAAATTGAAGTTAATGGTGTAGTATTGATAAGTTTCCTTCCAGGAACTTTGGTATTATCATGATGAGAGGCTGTGCTTATTATTGACATTTTGATTGTTGAGTTAAAAGCAAACAAATGTTCTGCTGTAGCACTAACACCAGACTTCCATCTGATCCTCTACTACAGCTCTGATTTTGTTTGGGCACAGACCAACAATCTGCAGCTTTTGGAGTCTCGTTATCTTATTTGTGATGATAGATGTGACAGACATGCACTTTTAATTTCCACAGTCAAGGTCCTCCAGCTTGTGGTCCCCCCCCACACACACACACACCCACTCCACTCCACTGTGTGATTGTTAAGAGCAGAATTGGAGGGGATGGACTTATTTGCATCATTTCCTGCCAACTCTGCCAACAGAGCGAGGACGGCAGGGCTGTTGATGGAGCGTCACGTGGTGTTTTTGTAAGGACCCGGGGAAATGAAAAGTGATTGCCCTTGAAAAGTCACAGATTAAAACTAAAATAAATAAATAAATAATCTCTCATGGGTTGTTCTCATCAGCATGCTCAGAACACTTGGACCTGAAAGGCTCCATCTTTGGCTTTGATTGAAGGAGAGTCCAAATAAGAGCTGGAACTTGTGGAGAAGAGGCTGCGTCTGTATAAACAAGAATTATTGCACTTTTTTTTTTTGGACAGTTGGGCTTTTAAATTAATTAGCAGCAGCTGAAACACTGAGTCAGCATTTTATACCCTTTAAGTAACACAAATTCAAGGCTGAAGTTTATATATAAAGTGACTATCTTGACTTAGAACTGAATTTTATAACCAAAATCCATTTTTTGCACGAGTTTATGTTTTCTCATCTCATCACTGTGATGTGTGTTGTTGACAAAAACATGACACCAAAAACAAGTTTCCTTTGACCCAAACTACAAAAGAAACATAAAAACATTCAAGAAAAAAACAAATAAGGATATATTATTTTAATTTTAAAAACTATGCCTTTATCTTATGTAACAATAACGACAAAAATATTGGCAATCTTTTTACCTTTTAATTTGATTTATAGAGATCCTTTAAATGCTCTTTACTTGGTCCCAGTTTGGTCTCAATCCAAACTTTGGGAACCACTAAACTACCTGGCACCCAGCCTTTAAGTCCTGAACCAAGAACCGTCTTCATCATCCTGTTGGAGGAAACAATAATAAATTTCAAATGGCAGCTGYGTTCCTTTGTTTCAACTTGTAAACATGCTGATCTTTAGAAATCAGCAGCCAATGACAGATTTATATGGTTGTTTTTCTTCGGCCAGTATAAATTTAACTAAAAAAAAAAACCTAACATAAATATGAATTCATTTAGCACCACTTGGGTGATCTTGGATACATAAAATACGTAAACAGAACAGCATTATTGCTTAAAATATATGTAAATAAAACAATTAATAATCAGCAATTAGCATGGTTAGAAGCAGATCATTAAAAAATGCTAATTGGTCCAATTCTAATGTTTGTGTTATCATCCTCTATTTTATACACCAACATAATGTTAGGGAGACAAGAGAGGCTAGAGGAGTAGTACAACTTTTTACTCACCTGTAATCAATCAATCAATCAATCAATCAACCAATCAAACTTTATTTATAAAGCGCTATAACATCAGCCACTGCTGAAACAAAGGCTGAACACATAAAATAAAAACTGAATACAAAAACACAATAAAATCACACAGTTAAATAAGTAAAATCAGGTCATGGAAGTTATGTTATATAACTGCTAGTGCTTGTCTGTTAGCAAAATATCACATGAACCACTGGGCACATTTGACCGGAACTCTCAGAAAGTTATCAATGGACATGTGTCAACTAGGGATGCACGATACATCGACATTCATATCGGTATCGGCCAATACTGGTCATTTTTTTTAGAATATCAGTATCAGCCTGTTATTTAAAACTGGGCTGCTTTGTTTTTCTGTTTTGGGAGGGGAGATGGTTGTTGCGCAGCCAGGAATAACTGAAGTAGGGAGCCATGTCAGAGGTCTGGTCATTTATTTACAGTATCAAAAAAAAAGACAAGTGTGTTTGTGTGTATATGTACAATATAATTTGTGTGTTTGTGTAATATCGGTAAATATCGGTTATCAGCCATAACAGCAGGATATCGATATCGGCTGAAATTTTCATATCGGTGCATCCCTACTGTCAACAGCTAAATAACTTAATTTACAGCTAGCTGACCTCATCAAAATGCAAAAGAGCTAAATCACAGTTTTATGGACACCGAGTTAAAGTTTGGTGCCGTAGTAGCTGAGAGTCATTCCCAACTCATACTTTGAGTGCTAACAGATCACATGAGATTTAAACTTTGCCATGCTTTTTTCAAGGAGTGCTACTTTTTAATTCCATTAATGTACATACTTTCAATATCTTTTTCTGATTAAGACCACCAAGCCTCTTGTTTCCCATTTGTCAGCAGAAAAAATAAAGTTTGGGGTTTTGCAGCTTAGAAATTAAAACTGTACACAGAGTTGTTTTCTGTAAACTCAATGTAAACAACAACAGACCGACTCTCCTCTTTTAAACAGAACTGAAATAAATACATTTTAAAACGCACAAGAAAAATATGTAGCTGGTTAAAACTGGCTCAACGCGACACAACAGGTTCTAAACAAGGCAGTAAATATTCTGCATGTAAATCATGACGACTGGAAGCAGACGGATGACACTGACTCGTGCAAAAGAAAAAAAAGACATTGAGGGAAAGCCTGAAACGTTTCTTTCTGACAGGAGTGTTTGCWGATAAAAGCAGACTGGAGGTTTAAGGATGCACAGAACACATCAGTGCACTGAAATGTCAATCCATTTGTGAAAACAATTCTAGCCTCGGGGTGACATTACGAACACACAAATCACAAGTTTCACGTCTTCTGTCAGCTGATCCAACATTATAATAACTCAGGAAGCTGAATTCAGTTTTTCTTGCATCTTGAAAATCCACATTAATATCAATAAGGCAACTAAAACATCCGACATGACTAAAAATAATAACTAAACAGCTCAAAGGCACCAGAACGCTGTATTAAAATAACAATGATTTTCCAGCTCTTCTTAAGACCAATTGGTTTTAACTCAGAGCCCCGAAGAGCGAGGAAGTAAATGCACATTTATATTAGGAATAATTAATATCCCCAAGCTCTAAGGGCCAAATATCTTTAGAAGAACAAAATATATCTGAATATTTCCATAAAAAATTCCTTTCATACGGCGAAGAGAAAACTTGCACTGAACATAGCAGTCGTTTGATTACAGTCATTTGAATCAGGTCCTCAAACAAAGTAAAACATAAAAGAAACTAACCACTGCTACATTTTTATTCCACATGGATTAACCAACAAATTGCTCTGACAGCCTGTTATTACAGACATGAATGTATAAAAGAATAAAACCAGAGGGTTTATTTATAAGAAGTTTTACAGTATTAGTTTTAGAAAGCTTGGTTTGAGGCAAACATCTGTCATCTGAATCACCTGAAGCTTTTTGAGAAAACTAATTATATGGTTAAAAAAATGTTAAAATGTGATTTAATTGATCATCTAAAATATCTGAAGATGGCTCAGGTTTTTTATTGCAAACTGAAAACATGAAGCTGAACATGAATAGTAGCAACTTTTGGATGCCAAGGTTTTAAACGAAGATGTTGCGTGATCTGTGCTCAAAACGTGTGTCAGGACCAACTCTCAGCTACTACCACCTCAAACTGCAACTCAGTATATGTAAAGGTGACTGTTACACTCGTTTACCAACATCTATTAGCTTAGTAGTTTGCAGAGTTTGGGTCAGGATCACCAGTTTGAGGGAACGGRGGTCTTGAAGTTTGTGCTCAAAATAACGTCCTAATGTAATTTATTGCATTATAAATAATATAAACCTTTTAAAATATCATGAAGGATTAAAAAAATAGAAAAGTAGAATAAAAAAGATTTATTTTRTCTCCAGTATGTGGGGCTTAAGTGGTAAAAAATAGAATTTTTTTCTGTACAGAAAAAAATACATACTTTTGTACTTGTTTTTTTTTTGGTTTTGTTTTTGTTTTTTTAAACCAAACTGAACATGTTTCTCCATTAAAATTATTGTGTAATTTAAAGGCACTGAAACACCTGGTTAAATTTAGCAGATATTTATGATTAACTACAAGCACCTAAAGCTGACTCGGAGAATTCTGATTTTAGAAGAAAATTAAAATAAAACATAGACACGTTTTTGTTAGAATTACGGCCATAAAAAACAACAGTATTTTATCTTTAATATTTTTACAGCGTTCATAAAAGCACAGCGCTGCTCCTTTGAGAATTAGGAGATGCAAGATGAACTGAATTTAAGAGGTAGATCTACATCAATAAACTGAACTTTGAAAAAGATTGTAACATTTTTACCCTTCAGTGTTAGAAACAGATTAAATACTCATCATAAACTAATAAAATATTACAAACTGGCTGATAAGGCTCCTTGTTAAACAGATTAGTAATGTTTGAATACTTACGGATCTCTCTGGCTTGAGTTTTACTGGTGAAAAGCTGAAAAAATTTGAGAACGTCAACATTAGACTGTGAGATCAAATGTAGTTGGGAACTGAAGCCACCAGAGTCTGTGCACTCACGGTGTGGGGCTTTAAATCCTGCCTACTCCTCCAGACAAACCCTCAATCTTACTTTAAGGCATGAAATTAGTGATTACAGTGCTTATTATTTATTTATATTTTTTTATTTACCAAGGGTAGAAACTTGTACTGTAACCAGCGAACAAGGAAATCGGTCTGGTTTTATCAGTCTTTGTCAGGAAGCACTGGATTAGCTGTGGCGGCTATCTTCAATGGGGTCAGCCCCAAAAGKTAATCAGTTGTAAATTAGCATCAGATGTGAGAGTTTCATTAAAATACATCCACTAGTTTATGAAATATATTTTGCTAACGGACAAACACACATTGCATGATCTCCTGCCTTTCATGACAGCAATGATCAAGGTTGAAGAGCTTTTAAAGAGCCACAACACTAATTCTAAAGTTTAAAATGATTCAAAAGTACAATTAAATGTGATCAGTGTTTGTATTTTTCATTTTGTCTTGCTGCTAAATATTATTTTACTCAGAGTACATTTTACTAAAGCATTACATCAAACAGGTTTTTGAAGTTTTTCTACCTTATTCATAAAACTACCAGCGACACCGGAGACGTCACCAGTAGAGGGCAGCAGAGACACACAAAAATCACAACAGCTGCTGACATGTATGATTTAGTTTTATATCACTGTTCTAGAGCTGTAACTAATTTATAAAAAACACTTTAAATAGAGCCACAGAGGGGGAGAGTAAACACCTGAGGTTGTTAATTATACCCAAACAGTAAGTCTGACTGTAGAAAATGTCGCATCCTGTAAATTATGCCTCGTTGGACCGTTTCAAAGCTTTGTTGAGAAAACCGTGTTTCAACCCCAGCTGAAGAATATTTACCCTGYGAGCTTCGTTCGGTGACATGCAGACGACTGACTCACGTAACGACAGCAGAAAGTGTTTGTGTCACGCCACGCCTGCTGCAACACAAAGCCACGCTGAYGGCGGAGGGGATTTCTGCTTTTTCTTCCAAGTCATTAAATTTTGATTTTCTGACATGCAGCTAAAATGTTTTAAATTACTTGTGTGTGGTGTTTGTTTTTTWAAATCTTATTCCTCCCTACCAGAAAGTGGTCAAGCTGAGGGCAGAGTTAATGGAGCTGTTATGTCAGAAGCCACTTAAGGATGGAGATACGAGCCAAATGGACCAACGAGAAACCGCGTCAGTTGGAGCTGCCAAATGTTTTTTTATATAAAAACTGCACCCACTGAGATGCATTTCTTATAAGCTTAACTCAATGTAAATTTAATTTTAAAAACATTGATTCTGAAGGAAGGTTTCAGTTTGATGAAACTGATGCGACTAAACATTGATGTTTGTAAAAAGGTAAACAGAGAAAGATGAAAGTTATGGAAAACCATTTAGTAAGATTAAAATGAAAACCCTAGTATTATTTGAATGTAGATCATCACCTTTAATGTCAGAGTATGTGTTGTGAATAACTCAGCTACTACTACACCAAATTTTAGCTCAATATCTGCAACGTGCATTAGGTTACAGCCAACTATGACTAAGGTCAATTAGAGGTGGCCATCTTGAACCCAGTTCACAGCTAATGTCTACTTAGAGGGTTTGTAATCTGTCCTGTGGTTCAGGAACTACTTTGCCAACCAACCAACACTGACCTCTGTGGCGACCTGGTGCTGCTGTAGACCACACTGCCTGTGCTACAGTACAAGTTTACATAAAAGCTGCAGGCAAAGGTGACCTAAATCCCATTTTTTTGCCCATATGTGACCCATATCAGATGTTTYTATGAGTCTGAACATGACAAATCCCAGGTCTTTTTCACATACATCAAATGTTAGATGTTTTTCAAGGCATGTCTCATTCAGTCTGACTTTAACATTATTCAGGTAGAMGTGCCTGCATCGATCCAGGCGTTGATAACAAAACCAAAACATGAAATTTAAAGCTTGAAACTCTGAACGTCAGCTACAGAACAGAAGTCCAGCTGCTTCATCTTTTCAGACTTTCTACARACCTCTGCTGTTGTCTTTAGTCTCTCTTCTCTACATGTTTATTGTAATTATTTCTATCAATAATGCTTTTTTCTTTGTCTCTTCCAGAAGAAGGTGCACCTGGACCAGTCCTGGACCAGTTCTTCTGTGTTTACCTGTGTCTCTTTCCTGTCCCTCAACCAGCCGG
>NW_013952423.1:1935425-1944490 GCF_001266775.1 Austrofundulus limnaeus
TTTATGTACAGTGCCCTGAGACAACGTATGTTGTGACTTGGAGCTATATAAATAAACTGAATTGAATTGAATCATGTCCTGGMTGACCGAGAACTGACACCAACATTTTCAACGGCACGATGGCTCAGTGGTTAGCACTGATGCCTCACAGCAAGAAGATCCAGGGTTCGATCCCCGGTTTGGACCTGAGGTCTGTCTGTGCAGAGTTTGCTTGTTCTCCTTGTGCTTGAGTGGGTTTTCTCCGAGCACTCCGGTTTCCCCCACAACATAAAAATATGTACAATAGGTTGCCTTCAGGCCGAGGCCGCCCTTGGATTTGCCTGGTAAAATAACGGTAAATATCAATACCGGCATGACATGATGCATATTTGAGTCTGTTTCTATTTCTGCTCCTGAGTTGGCAGCAAGATCAAACAGAAACATTGAATGAAACAATCACAGCRGATAATTTAGTCGGCTCTGATTAGACAACTTCAGAGTCAAACCACACATGCTAACACGTGTAGCATCCATGTTTACTGCTGACAAGACGAGCTCATAAAAACACGTCTTAAAACCTCTACCAAAGCTTTTCATCATTTCCAGCTAAAAGTAAAGCGACCTCCAGCTGACCTTTAGGTTTTACCTGAGACGGATCGTAAAACTGAGCAGCACTAAGTGAAAACATTAAGAAACGCCTCATCAGAGCAGCACAAATTACCTCTGTCCAGAGTGCAAAAACTTAAAGCTCACCATCCAGAAAGTTAAATAACTTTGACTTTTATGGCAGACAAACTGTTGTTAGCTTTATGAGAGCAGCCAAAGGGCTGTGAACCTGACAGAGCTGATACTGTAACCGCATTGAAGCTTCCCCAACAACATGGACGTCAGAGCCCAACCTTCCTGCTAGCTGCTGCAGCTCCACTGAGCCCCCTGCTAAATCCYCCAGGTCCCCATAAGACAAAGCTGCATGCTCTGCTGCGTGTGCAGAATTGACTTTTACCTGGGATTTCCCGTGGAGAGGATGGCCGTGGAGCTCAACAGTTCCTCATACAGATCGGCTCCGGACACAGGAAAGGCTGTGTGCTGGGCCAGCAGCACTCGGCGGATGGCAAACAGAGCCTGAAATACAAAAAACCAGAACAAATGAGGCTCGAACCACTGCAGTACGGATCAGCAGAATCATATTCACMCAGTGTCTCAGAGAGATTTACTGGATTAGGTACATTTCTCTGTAAATTAAGACTATAATCGAAGGGAAAAAGTCTAAATATTGAGTTATGTCATGTACACAGATTTACTTCTGTTTTAATTTTAAACATTAAGCTTGCCTGAAAWGCTGAAAAATTACACTGCTCTCTAAATTCTGTGTTTATATCCCTGATAAACTACATGTTTAGAGGCTTTAATGAATTTTACTTTTGAATGAGAAAAAACTAATGTTTTTATGTAATATTGTTTAGATTAAAGGTGGGACCAAATTGTAGTCGTTCCTCGGTAAGCACTAGTGCTGCAACGAGACAGAAAATTCAAGATTCAGTTCGGTCGATATTTTGTCGATACAAAAAAAGAGAAATGTCCATGCCCTTTTTAATATGTAATTTACTTAAATTAATTATGAACATTTGTTTAACCTCAAAAGTACAGTTTTAAATGAAATGTTGCTGAAACAGCAAGTTTCTCAGTGGATCTGTGCTCCACGGTGCAGCCTAGGTGGAGTAGTCGAACACAGATCCACTGATCCTTCAACACAGAGCATCTTCAGAAGACAAGCAGATAAGATAAATGTTAAAAATCTGTATTGTTTGATACATAGTGTGTGTTGAGCCWAAAGCACTGTGTTGAACGGTTCCATACAGATACATGTAATGTTGCCCCCCTTGCACCCAAATATCCCACTTTAGCCAGAGGAACAACGGATAAAATGACTGGAAAAATATAATAAAAGTTAAAAACTGAACATTCAACTTCAATATAGTTTCTCCCACAGCATCTATAAGTACTCTGAAACCCACGGCTCAAAACAAACATTACTCATCTGAATGGTTGCTCATTTAAGCTTCAGTCGAGGCTCAAAGCGGCATTTTTAAATTAACAGTCACAAAAAAATGTCCAGAAGAAAATACGGTTTTGTTTGCTTAATTATTATAAATGCAAATCCCTAATTATCACTAAGTCAACACTGATCTTGGCAGAGAATGAGCTACACCTCGCCTTCCCTCAGGATAAATTGCTTGTTAGTGGACCACATGAAGTGTCCAGCTGTATTTCTGTCTTAGGAGGGTTTTTTTTATTCCCTCCTCCTTAAAAAAACACAAATAATTTCCACACACTTGGCTGGAACGTCTCACTGATTCAACAAGGACGCGTCTCTCTGTAGCTGCTTGACACTGCGTGGGTAATGCACTCCAGTATCTAAATAAAAAGCTGCTCGGCAAATCAAACATCTTGACTTCTCATTAATTAGGCAGAAAAATGTCGACCGACGCCGACTGCTTGATGCCGCACTGACACGACGGAGACGACGTCACCCGGTAGGCTTTTACACCAACTGATCAGTCAGCTCCGAGACATTTCTGTCTATTTTTAGATGCAACTTAAAGAGGTTAGCTTTCCAGTACATAAAAAAGGTGTAGCTCAATGATTGGTCTGTAGTTTTCAATCAGCTCAGTTGGTTTTGGTTTTAAAGACAATAAAAAAGGTGATTTCTAGAAACAGAATTTAGTAGGATCAAAAAAGAAAGATGAGAGTGAACAAATCTTTTTAATCTCGCTGAACTGTTTCATGTGGGTTTGTCTGAGCTACAGATGAAATCAAAGTCAAATCAGACTTATTTATGTAGCRCATTTAAAAACAACTGCCGCTGGCCAAAGCGCCGCATTAAAACTGAAAAACTGCAATGAGCTGTTTGAAACGCCTAATTTTGTTTTCTAAAAAGAAYATTAAAGCACAACTTATTTTGCAAAAGTAAAACTTAAACAGATCACATGACTGGTGGAGAGGTTTAGTTACAATGCACAGCGCAAAGTTTGGGAAAAACCAGAATATCAGCATGTTAAGATGCACTTTTCTGCAAATAAATCTGCTAAATTAACTCAGTAAGAATGATAAAATGATTGAAACCCTGCCTAAAAAGCTTTACATTGCAGAGAAGGAAAATCAGCAGTTATTAAAGTGGTTTTATATTAATATATATTAGTATTTTTCCTGTCGTTCAACTAACAGGTCAATAAAACATAATTTCTTATCTTCTTTGTAGCTTTATTGTCGTCTAATTGAACCTTAGAAACAATRCAAACGTGCAAAAACCACCAAATAAACCAGCTGATTCTAGAAAAAGCTCCACCAGCTGTTTGGCAGGCTTGTTTTTGATCAACCCATCCTTGTGGACAGGCAGCGTTTCCTGTTAGAATTAAGTCCAACAGCTGATATTTATTTGGGAAAGACGGCAAATCTTTGGGGTCTCAATTAGCGGGAACGCCGGTGCTCCTGTTTGGGAGGTTTCTTCATAAGATAAGTGAGTTTTAGCTGCCTTTTGCAGGTTTAATTAAACTTCAGGCAGCTGTCGTCAGATTAATGCGTCTGTCCAGACAACCCAGCGCTGACCTCGGAGATGCTGCAATTTGTGTGCACAACAAAGGCTGGAATCAGCAGCAGGAGTCTGACGGACCGCTGGGAGTCTGGTTATCAGCTCAGGAGATAGATGCCTGCRGGCTGAATACACAGGGCAGACATTCAGGCTGAACCCTCGGCAGGCAGCGAGGGAGGAAAAAGAAATGTTTGAAAAACACAACGATCCCACGGGGGTGAWGTGTTTGAAGTCACCCTCCACTCTGAAACACATCCCGGTCAGTGTTTCCTCGGCTGGAAGCTCGACTCAAACCATTTCTGCTCAGACATTAAACAGTTTTAAAATGATTGTGATGACAGTGGAGAGGACGCATCAGGTCATCTCGTTTTAAAGATAATCAACATTGAAAAGGGCAAAAAACTAAAATAAAACTAGGATTTTCAAAAACTAGGACATACATACGCTGATTTCTGTTCACTTTTAGAGCCTAATCATAGTGATAAACCTGATTTAATTCACTAGTTAAGAATTTATCAAATAAAACATCTTTTTGCCTGTCAAATTAAAAAAACAGTCTTGCTTCGAGCAGATTTGACAAAAATAAAGCTGCGCCTCCAGCCTGACTGTCCAGCCGGGGTGTTTTAAGGGAAGTGCCGGATCAGAGGATGTTTTCTTTAGATTAGTGGTATTACCGCCTTTAACAGCAAACTTTTTTTCAGAAAATCCAGCAAATCTCTGTGTCAAATACCACTCTGCTTCTCTCCTCACGTGGTTAAAAAAAATAAAAAAATCAAAAAACTGCTCCCAGCCAYGCTGCTGGATTTAACCTTGGAACTAAACCCAGAACTTTAAAGGTGACCACTGACAGGTCGGCTGGACAAGAGGGGAGAGGTCGGGTCAGACAAACTCCAAAACCTGAAAATATCGATCCAACATTTATCTTGCTTTTATCCAGCTACTTTAAACTGAATCGTAACTTAAAACGAATGCTTGAAAAACTCCAATTTTAAATTCAGGCAATAACTGTGACACATTTAGAACCAATGAAGACATTAATAAGATTAAGCTGTAGCTGCAGTTTAAAAAAAACATTTTTACAGAAGATGTAATGTGCAACATTAGCTTGTTTAAGTATACAAACAAAACCCAATGTACTACTTAAAATAACAAAAACTGTGGGGTGTTTCTATTTATTTATTTGAGTAAAAACAAGCTTTTTTTTGTATCCCATCTGAGAAAAAAACAAGCTCAGTGGCACTAAAATCCACATGTTGTATGTGGGAGAGTGTATCTAAATGATCAAAATCCCACTCTATTGTATTTATCCCAGCTAGTATAAATTGTGAGCATTTTTGTTTATATGTTGCTGCAAGAATATTTTAGTTTAAAGAGCCCAATTTGAGGTTGTAGTTGGATTTAGATGTAAAATAATGGGGTAACTGGATCCCTGGGTGCATTTTATTATTATTATTATTATTATTATTATTATTATTATTATTATTATTGTGTAAGTGTACCAACAGATTTATCTGCATCTATTTACAAAACATATTTATATATATATAAAAAAAGGATAATTAGACTTTAGCTAAAACTAGAACTTTTTTAAATTGAAGCAGGTGCTGGTGTAGATTCAGGACATAAACAAAATGACAAATACCTTATAAGACACGGCACATTTCTGTGCCAATTCCTCGGTGTCAGATGAGACCAGGTCCTCCACTGAAACAAGTTAATGTGTTACAATAAGTTTTTTTTAACTAATTAATCAATTCCTCAAATTAAACTAACCTGTTCTAATGTCAGCTGCACGCAAACTCCGCAGCAAATCTTCATCCAGTCCAGGACACATTCCCTCTCGTAGTATCACCATTTTTACATCTCCAGCYGCTTATTTATTAAGACTTTGAAACAAAAACACCGGAGAGCATCCYTAAAAATGGCTAGCTAGCTCCGGTTAGCTAGCGTGTTTTTAGCTCTGCAGCAAACTTAAGCAAACTTCTGCTATGCGGTTAAGACAATAAACAATTTCTTCATGTTTTATTAGGAAGTTAAGCGAGTAAAAATATTTTAACACCAATTAAGAAGACATCWACAAAACTTTGCAAACCTAAATTARAATTTTTAATCGTAAAGCAGCAGGCGCTCGMAAAGCAAGCAACTTCCTGTTGCTTGCCGCAGGTAGCGTCAAATTCCAACGCAATGCCTTATGGGTAATGTAGTTTTTTCTTTAAGGCGTTTTTGCAGATGTTTTATGTTTGTCAGTCAACTTCATGGTTATTTCTAAGCCTTTTATGCATGTTYAATGCATTTTACACAGCAAATAAACAGCTTTTAACAAATATATTTACATACAAGGTTATTTCTGTTCACATTTGACCACCAAATAATCCACATTTTAAAATAAAATAAATCTAATCAACAGAAAACCATAAAATAAGAACATAAGTCATCAAGTGAGCTTGTAGCTTGAATATACAGTTGATGCGGAGTAATTACAAAAAGAAACTTTAGCTCAACGTGTCACAGTTTATTTCTTGCACAAATCTATCCATGCTCTTTTGCAGGAAGAGGAGAGACYGTCGCTGTTACTGTCCTTTACAACAACTCCTGTAATTTTTAACACCAGGAGGTTTCTTTTTCTTATGTAGCTAATTATTTTTCCTAATCTCCATTTCACAGATAGGTGAGTTGTTTAACTTGTTTAAACACTTTGAAATTGCTTATGAATAATAAGTAAAATAGGATTAATTTGATATGATTTCCTCTGGAAGCGATGAGAAATTATGATTCTCTCAGGGCTCAATTAAGAACTCTACAATGCTAATTAATATGCTAATACAATTCTACTCTAATTGCATTAGGTATTTGAGCCAGCGAGAAAGAAAAGAGACCATGTTAATCATTTGACCGTGAATGGATGAGATGTTTTATTTTGTGATTGTGATTTTTGGAACAGTTATATATTTATGCCAAGAAGGTAACAAAATAAGTTAGTGAAGGATCCCGCCCCCCTGAGGAAAAGAAGCCAGTCAGACAGTTTTAGGAGCAGCAGAAAGGAGACGAACAGTCGACAGAGACATGAGGAGGCGATGACACCTGTGCTCCAACTTCACCACAGAGCAGGATGTAAAAATGAACTCCATTAGAAAAATAAATACATATATATTTATATAAAAACCTTCAGATGTTTGCAACATTTGATATAAAAGCAAACACCTGCACGATCTGTCAACACATCAACCTGTTAAAATAATTTAAATAATAACTCCCTCCCATCTGCAGCAAATGGAAGCAACGTTGTCATTTTCTCTTCAGCAAAGCTTGATTTATTTTCCTGTTTTTACAAATATACCTCTGGTGTTTCAGTCATCACTTATGTTCACACATTTGAAAGCTGGGAACAAGTCGAGTCAAAGCTAACAGGTAACTTTCTTAAACAAAAGGCAGCTCTTCAAAAGCAAAATGCCAAATTACATTTTCCTTTCGCAGTTTTCCTGGAAACCGGACGACGTGCAAGAACCAGGCTGTTTTTAGATGTCCGTAAAGCTATTTTACACAAACACAATCAGGTCAAATGGACGGTGCTGCTGGAGGAAAAATTTGAAAGAAAAAAAACGTTTATTTCTTCAACAATTACAGTATTTGTACCAGGATTGGAGTCGAGCTGCTTCCTCTCCACTAAAAGGAGTCAGCTGAGGYGGTTTGGACATCTGGTTAGGACGTCCACTATTAGAGGTTTTTCAGGCTGGGCAGAACCAGAACCCCCTGTACTGTGCACATGGTGAATTTTGTTAAGTCATGTTGTTTGGKGGCTAAACTGAAGATCAGCCCAAACAGTTTCTCTTCAGACCATCTGGCCTGAACGTATGAAAGGTTTAGTATTCACAGCACACCTATGGCCTCTTTCAAAGAACCGCTCTTAATGTCACAACTTAATCTCCAAACTTGATTACCCGTCCCATTCAAAACACACGCAGCAGGTAATAAAAAGAACAAATAGCCAATCTGGTTTTATCTGAAGAGCGACAYGGTCACTTTAAGTCCTGTGGTGATTTATTACATCCAATATATGATGGATGTTTAAAGCATTCTCAGGCAATTCGGCCACTAAAGATGATCTATTTATCAAGCAGGAAGCATTCATTGTCCTGTATTAGTGATCAATAATGAATTCAATTTACAGCAGCATAATAAGAGTGCTGAAGCTTCTCGTTAGGTTCCAGAGTATTACTGAAACACCTGCAGTCCATCACACAGCAGGAGGTGGACTCTTATTGTGAAGTCAGCTCAATCTACTGATGCAACTGGTAACAACCRAAAACCATTCTCAAACCAAACAAGCTTTGGAGTCACCAGTTGATGAAATCAACATGATTTTCCACTTTTCCCTTCTCATCTTCTAACAGAATGATGTGATGCTTTTTGCTAATAGATCAACTTTCTTTATATATTTAAATGAAAGCTGCAACACTTTTATCTAAATGTCAAATGTAAGTAACCAAACCRTTTGCTACATTTTAGTAAAAATGTTAACCAAACCCAGAGCATTGATGTCACCTATGATGCTACATCTCAAATGTATAAAACTAGACCATCAAATGTTTGACTGTAGAAAGATTTGGACTGAAAAAAGCGCRTCTTCTAAAAATGTCCTAAATGGTTTGACAGTTCGGCTGTGGCCTCAGTGGTCCCTCCTCTATAKGCAGAGATGAATCTTTTATGAAGGATGAATTATATAAAAATATCTTCAGTGGTCCGCTGCGACCTTCAGGTGGGGCCACGCTCTCTTCTGTGTTAACTCTTATCTTCGAAACACAACATCATCAATCTCATTTACCACTAAGAGGCTRCATTATTTCCTTTAAATTACAACAAAACCCTGTATCCAACTTTACTCTGTAGTCAACRCAACACTGCGTCAGTCACTAAAAATCAAACCTCAAAAAACTGGATTAAATCAGGTAAAAATACCCAGTTTTGTCGTACTACTCAACTACAGAATGAGAGAGAGAAAACAGAAATCAGTTTACTTTAAGCAGAAGTGCTCCGGACATTAATATTTTAAAAGTTTGCTTTGATTCAAAGYGACTTATCCCTGAATCCTGCTTCATGGCACTCAGTGACAATCCRCCTGCACATCTGACCAATTTTTATAAATGGACTTTCCGGTCATGTTATGTGTAGCTCTTTAAAAGGTAGCATTTAAAATGTTTTTTCAAAGAGACTTTTCAGGTTTAAGAGCTTTAGATTCATATAGGGTTCTGTGTTGGTTTTCATGTCATGTTATGTGCAGCTTGAATTTGCCTTAGGATTAATAAATTATCTGTTTATATTGTTTATCTGAGCTGCACTTCATTCAAACCATGACAGAATTGTGTATAAGTGATATAATTGTATCTTAAAGAATGAGTGCAAAACAAGTCTTTTTTTATCGCATTGTGACAGCTGGAACACTCTCCATTGGAAATTGTTCACACCCAAAACTCATGACCACACCCACCACATTTTGCTC
>NW_013952423.1:1944900-1961188 GCF_001266775.1 Austrofundulus limnaeus
GTTCTGAAGGCAAAAGGGGGTCCAACCCGTTACTAGCGTGGTGTACCTAATAAAGTGGCCGGTGAGTGTATATTCTATAAATCTTTATTATATCACTTTGTATTGTTCATCCATCCGTTTCCTCACCTAGTTTTTCCATGCTGGTTTGCAACTGTTACCAATTAACCTAACATGCATATTTCAGGTTTGTACCCTGAATCCACACAAGCACAGAAAGGCCGGGAGGTGAACCTGCGACCTGTGAGGTGACTCAAATCCCTGTGGATTGCATCACACCGCCACATTTCATGAAATCACAATGCATTTTATCTCATTGCGTTGTGTTGCACTGTGTTGTATCACACCMCACCAAATCATACTTTATTTATCAGTGTGCTGAACATTCAAGGGGAAAGTGCTTTTCTGAATTCAGAAAGACTGTTTGGGGTATGAAAATGAAATAAAATGTAAAAAACAAAGGCCACTAATATTTCGTTTTTTTAAACTCACTGTTCTTATATTTCACTATATTGTTTACTAAACAATAAATTTAAATGTTATACACTTTAAATCCTAAATYTAAATGTAAAACTTAGTTAAAGCTTACATCTTTGCTGTTGTCGTGCAACTTTTGTGACATCATCCTGCATCAAAAGCGAATGCTAACGCTGCTAATGCTGCTGAAGAWGGTATTTAAAATCTAAATTCMAAATGTGTTCAAAGAAAACAATATGGATGATACGTGTGGTACGGCAGTTTGAAGTTTTATGTCTTGTAGGGAAAAGTCAGCAGAGTTAGAGTTAGCAGCATTAGCGGTTATAACATTCTAACAAAAGCTGAGCTCCAGTGTCAAAGGTTGTTTCATACTTAGATGTAAATTTTAACATTTAGCCACACACAAAACTGAACTTTTACATTCATATTTAGGATTTAAATGTGACATTTAACATCTACATTTACATTAGCAAAATGAAAGAACAGTGAACTAAACAATATGTTAGTGGAAGTTTAATGAAAATGTGTTAGAGACATTTTCTAACATTTATTTTACACTAAAAGAATGTTATGCTTATTTTCTATTTTTAAATTGTAACATTTTGAATAGTGGAACTATTTTGTTAGGAGATGTTTATGTTTTTATTTAGTTGGTGTTTATACAGAGGGGATGAATGCTAAAAAATGTGACATTTTAAAGTGAGACAAAATAAAAACCTTCTCTCCAAGAGCAGAAACTTTAAAAAACATTGAATATTCATGAACTCGCCTCACAAGGCTTTTCTGAGAACTACAAAATACCCTGTTTACCATCTTGACTGGTTGTTGTTGAGGTTTTTTCTTGCTGATGATGAACCTGGACATCCTGGTTGAGAAGGCGGCTCCGGGCCGTCACCCTCCTGCAGACGACTTCCTGCCCACAGACTTTGACAAGTCCGACTTCCACTGATTCTGTAAACTCACCATTTCCTGCTCATTTAACAGGCTGCCAACAGCTCCCATATTGATGACGTCTGTGCTTTTGTTTTATTAAATTATTTTTTGTTGGATTTAAAAACCATTCACTAATTAAACCTGCGATCCATAGAGATTTCTAATTTTGAAAGGTGACTCGTAAAGAAACAAAAAGTGAAATCAGCTGCATTCGGGTGATGAAACAGGTTACTTTTATCGTCGTCTTTGTCAAAATTGTCAAATTCACAGTCGTATTTGCTGGTTGTTGATAAGACTTTTGCGTTTCATGACAGTAAGTGGGCGACAGTCTTCCAACGTGACAGGAATGCATCAACAGCTCAGCTCCAACTTCAAAGCAGACTGATGTTCTCCGCCTGCTGTGAAGGTGGCAACAGACTAAAAAAACACATCCTCTCGGTCTTTCTCTTACATTTGCATCCAATTACTCAGAAATAAAACACGTCTCTGAGAACYGAGTATTACTTGGCCAACGTGGTCTAAACATGGAGCATCGCACACAGAGCCGGCGTCGTGTTGAGTTCTGCTTCCTGACTTCCTAATTGAACTTAAATCTAAAGAAGTGATGAAATTAGTCGTCAACACTTGATGGATTTCTCACACAACCGTGAACYGTGACATATGTTCAGCTTTATACGGAAAGTCAGAATGCCAGGTTTATGTTTCGGTAAGAAGGATGCACTCTAGAAATGCTCCACTAAGAAGTTTGGAGACATAAAGTTAATCTGATGAGGAAGTCAAGGTGGACGAATCTGTAAATCAGTACTTCTAAAGAACTGGAGCGTAAACTGAGTCTGAAGTTGTTGGCAGACAGAAACCCAAGTTTTCCCAGAAAGTCTCTTCACTCAGAGCGGCCAAATTTATCTGCAGATTAAAATRAAAAACTGTTGGGCTTGCTCTGCTGGCACAGCTTTCTGTTCAGTCATCCTCAGTGCTAAACTCATAAAGACACCTTTCTCCTCAAGCTGGACCAACTGCGTAAAGATAAGCCTCCCAGCAGCTCAGGACTGGCTGCTTCTGGTCGATCGAAGAAAACTTCAGTTCTGTGAGTTCACTTTAACAAAAACAAGAAAAAACACGATTCTCATGTTTCAAGACCCAGAACACTAAAACGTCACAGTGTCCCTGAATGCATCACAATAAAACTTCCTACATCTATCCATCATGACGGACCTGAAAACCATCAGAATGGGAAATGGACTGAACTTATAGTATTATCAAGTCTCCACAGGTTTCTTTAGTTTGATGAATCCTTTAACAAACCAAACACCAAAAACACAAAGGCTGCAGTTTTCTGCTTTAGCAAAATGATCCAGATGATTCTCCACAACTTCCCCTGAGGGAATAAATACTTTTATGTAACAGATCTAAAACTGCCACTCAAGACTTCTGCACATGTATGATTTCACACACACACACACACACACAAAACAAAACACTAGAACCTCAATCATCATAGTTTAGGCTGCTGACCCTTCAGTTTCACATGTGAAACCTGGGAACACAACAGGCTGTCAAAGACAAACCTAGAGCCTCAATGAAACTTTAAAAAGCTGATGAATAATGCTTTTGCTGTTTGGCCTAAGATTATATATATATANGTATTGAACAATACAGATTTTAAAATTTTACTTTAATAACTTGTCTTCTGAAGATGCTCTGTGTTGAAGGATCAGTGGATCTGTGTTCGACTACTCCACCTAGGCTGCATTTTTGAGCGCAGGTCCACTGAGAAACTTGCTGTTTCAGCAAGATTTAATTGAAAAACTGTACTTTTGAGGTTAAACAAATGTTCATAATTAATTTAAATAAATTACAAGTTAAAAAGGGCATGGACACTTCTCTTTTTTATCGAAAAAATATGAACCGTGAGACTAAAGTATCGAACCGAATCGTGAATTATAGTTGCACCCCTAACACACACACATACTACTGTATTCCCCTTTCTAAATAAAAAGAACACACATGGTGATTTTATGCCAGTTGAGCAGTGGGAGGATGGGTTTAGTAAGTGCTCATTATAAACCTCAGCTAAAGCTGTGAAAAGTGTTGGTTATCAAATTTGAAACATTGCTGCATCTATATTTCTGAAAAGAAATGAATGTTTCCATGTAACGTTCCTTCCACACTACATTTTAGATGTAGTCTTTCCTTCAGTTTAACTCTGGTCTGAGGATGGTGGGTGATTTGATATCATTTCTTAAATGATTGTCAGGCTTTTCAATCCAGTTAGCATTTAGCTCCTAGCACTGCTAAAACTCAACTTCTAATGAGTTAATGTTTAAAATGAACTTCAGGATCTTAAGAAGCAACAAGCAGAGTTTTAGTTAATTAAACATTTTCCCAGAGATGAGCTGGTCAACAAAGACGTTTCTGTTTGGTGACATGAATGAAGAGAAGTGAACAGAAACACCTGGAATCCAGACGTTGACGTGTGAGCAGATTGACCAGCTGGCAGACACTTCAGGTTGGACTCTCGGGGCGTCATGAAGCGGTGGAGACGGAGGAGAGAGGGCTGAAGAATGACAAAATGAGGATGAGATTCAAAGATCTGATTTATGGGCTCAAAGTGGACTCAGGTGGGAAATATAGAAACACCAAAGTGACATTAGAACTACAGAGAAGATGAATTTGATACAGTTTAAAAGCACAGAGGTGACTGCCTCAGGAAAAGAGCTGCTTTATTAAATTTCATTTAATCGTTTTTAAAGATGAATCTTAAATAAAACCTGTCAAACTTGGTGCAGGTCCCGTATCACAGGAGACAAACTCCCACTTTCCTGACCCAAACCGTTATTATATTCAGAAAAATAAGTTTTTTGACTTTACTGCACTAAAAATGACCCCTTTATCCTTGAAGGAATTCATATCACCCTCATGYAAAGGTTTTAAACCAGAATTATCTAATCAACTAGGTTGATTAGTTGGGCGGCCATCTTGGATGGGATTTATTCCTAAAGTTTGTGATTCTTTTCCTGCTCTCGCTGTGTGATTTATTCAGTAATGCCAACTTTAAAAAGCATCTTCATCCACGCTGGACTAAAGGTGATTTTAGCTCCTGTTTTCTTCCACCACTCACTTATTTTCTCCTGTCTGTTGATATAACATTGAGGCAGGTGTTTGTTTACAGCAGCATGTAAATGTCAGGAAGAGTTTACATTTCTCCACAGAAGCAGCCATCGCTGGCAGATAAATTATGGCAGAATATAACCTGCCTGCATGCTTTTATACAAATATAATACACATCTTTATTAATTCAAATCTCCAGATGCAATAAAATACACCTGAGAGATCAGTTTCATTTTAAATCAAATCAAATCAACTTTATTTATAAAACACTTTAAAACAGCGGTCGCTGACACAAAGTGCTGTACACGAGGGGCTGGAAACAATAAAGCAAATCAACACTAAAAAAACACTCAAACAATAAAAACAAGCAAAAAACAGCTAAAATTTTTAATTTTAGATGTTTTTATTATTATTTAATTTTGGTCTTTCAGACATTAAAACCTGGAAGTCTGATAATTATCTTTTACCTTGTAATGATAAAACTGAGGTAATGGTGTTTGGGTCAAAGACCTAAAGGGATCTAACTCAGTCAGTTTCTGTTCTAACTGCAGTTGTCAAACACTTTAAGAACATCACTAAAACAGCCTTTTTTAAATTAGGAACAAAATCAGAGCATGTGTWGCATTCACTGAAACTCTTATTCTTGCTTTTGTTTCTTTACATTTTGATTGTTGTAATTCTTTGTTTTCTGGTTTAACTCAATGTTCTCTCAGTTGTCTTGAAATAATACAAAAACTGCAGCTAGAGTTCTCACACGGTGCCATAAATACCAGCATATCACTCCGATTCTGTCCTTTTTGCATCCCTGTGGATTTTAGAATTGATTTGAAAATTTTATTGTTTTTAAATCCTTAAATGGTCTTGCACCATCTTATCTATCTGAGCTTCTTACCCCATGTATCCCATCCCATAATCTCAGATCCTTAACTAAAATATTCCTTTCCACTCCCAGAGTTGGTGACAGGAGGAGTATTAAACAGGCCACATCATTGTCTTCTTTTATATCATTGTTTTATTTAGTCTTACATTTTTAGATTAACTGATCTGGTGTATATTTTGTGTGGTTTATGATGTTGTTTTAAGCAATTTCTAAATGTAAGCAACTTTGTAACATTTGTTTAAAAAGATGCTGAACAAAATCAAGTTGACATAAAAAGCAGCATTTTAAATTCAATGAAAAGATTTGTCTCCATCTTTATTTTCAGACTATGTCACATATCTCTGTACACAACATTTTATGGTTAAAGCATATGGTTATTGCCTGTTGCTAAAGGTGGATTCATGTTTTTACACGTATTCATGTGTTCATTTCAGACAAAAAAATTTGGCTTCGATTCAGCCAGTTTTACACATTTAACTCAGATTTGGTGCAGTAGTAGCTGAAACTCATCCAAGCCTTTAACTATTAAAGGTGACATATCTTCAAAATTCCCTTTTTTAGCTGTTAAATACATTTTGTTGTGGACTTGGAGTCTCTAAGAGGCAGAAAAGTTGAATTTAGTCTCTCCTGGTGCTGCAGAGATACACAGTAAAAACTGGAGTGTTAAAATTTCAGTGTTAAACTTTTCATAGTTAAATACAGCTCCCAAGTGTTATTTTTAACACTTTCTGAGTAAATTAACATCCACTGTTGGTGTTAATTCATAGAGTTAATTTCATCAGTGTTGTCTCAACTCTGGACAGTGTTACAAGCTCCGTCCACTGTTAAATCTTGATTAACACTTAACAGTGTTGAAAGAAGTACTCTGAAAGGTCCCGCCCCCTTCCTCAAAGACCAGAATTTTCTCAGCAAGGGATGCTGGGTAATCTTGTAGAAATTATGTGTTTGCTTGTCTAAGACTGTTAAAAATGTTCATTAATGTAAAAAAATAGTTTTTTGGTCAGTTTTCTTGTTCAGGTTGGTTAGTTGTTTAAGTTTAGGTTTTGTGTTATTGGCCATAAATTGACACCATGAGTGAGAGGTACTTCCTGGTGTGTGAAAGTCGACCCTGTTGTGCTGTTCAATGAAAGGAAAAATAGTGTTAATACAACACTTTAAGTCAGAGTGCACAGTTATGCACTCTAACCAAGAGTTAAAATCAACTCTTTAAGCGTAAAAAGGAAAAAAAAAACATAGAAACATCACAAATAACGGTGCTTTTTATAGTAAATTTAGTATAAAGCCAGAAAAATAATATTACTCTGCAGAGTGTAAATGAACTATAGTGTGAAATGATTTTACTCTTTACATTGTTGCTTTTGACACTAAAATGAGTCAAATTAACTCTGAGAAGATGACACTGGCTATAGAGTACATTTGACACTAATATTGAGTGGGGACAAACATTGTATGAAACAGAGTTAAATTCAACTCTATAAGTGTTAAAATGACACTTTGTTTTTTTTTTTTTTTTACTGTGTATCGTTATATTTATGTAGTTTGGGTCAGATTTTTCAGCCCCTTCAGTTTTCTCTATTTTCTATGACGTTTTCTGGACTGTTACGTCAAATTATCTGCAACAGACTACCAAATTAGGACTGGACTTACCAACTACAGTTTCCTCATCTTCATTCTCCTCTGGTTCTGGGTCAGACTCTGGCTCCAATATGCGGCTGGATGAACAAGTCCTCCGTTGTTGAGATCTTTGAATTAATTGTAAATAAAATGTTTCTGCAAGCTAGAAAATGCTAACCCCCCTCTCTCTCACAAACTGGAGCGGACCGGTCTGGAAGCTGGAGTGGGGCGGGGCTTGGAGCTTCTTAAAGGAACAGTAACAAAATGAGCTGCTTTGAGACACACAGCAGAAAAGTGGTGAAAGAGGGGCTGGTAAAGTTAGAATAAGGAGGAATTTAGACCAAAGCATTGTAGTTCCACTTTATAAAGACCCAAGTGAAGGATATAAATGTGAAAAGGAAGGATTTAAAATCATATGTCTACTTTAAGGGTCAACTGAGCTTTTAGAAAAACACCCGATTCAAGATGGCTGCTGCAACTGACTGAGCTCACAAAACTATAACTCTGAGTTTTACAGTCGCTGATATAAAAATTTGTTAAAGTCTGAGTGAAACATTTTGCCAACAGACTCTTCCTCTGAAGTTTATCTTTGGTATTTTACGATGAATTGTTGTGTTTAAGAGCTTCCCCCCAGCGATCAAACGTCAGGATCTGTCTCCAGACCCTCTTACACTTCCCTGACAAACGACTGCTTTTACCTGAGCTCAAAGGGCTTTTCATCTTTGCTTTGTCCACGTGAAGCCAACCAACGCAGTAAAGACAGCAGAACTTGAAGTAAACACCTCCGAGTTTGGATTTGGTGGATGGCATTCTCCGCACACACTCAAACTGTGGCGTCAAACTGAGCACAGCGAGGGGCGAAACGCAACACGTGCACTTCAAATACCAGCAAGGCTTCAGCCAGGATGAGAGAGAGATACACAAAGCAACGTGTCACACCAGAAACMGCTCACTATACCATTAAAATAACTAAAAGAACAACTCCTCTTACATCATCCTTGTAGCTGCAGTTGAGGGGCCTTCATCCTGCAGGGTTTAGAAGTTCTCCTGCATCAACACACTTGATTTAAATCAACACACCTGACTTAAATAAACAGGTTATTAAGGGGAACCTGCAGGACTGGATCTGGATACCATTAGGTCATTTGTCAGTGATCTAAATCCTAAAAAAACTACTGATTAAGACAGCTTTCAAATATTACAAACCGGTCAGGTTCCCTGGAATCAAAACATAAAGAAACTGAACTGTTTTAAGCACCGTAACTGACAAAAACAAACAAAATAAACACAACTAATGAGGTAAAAAAATGACACTGTGTCACGTGTGTATTGCATTTTCTTTAGTACTTTACATATAACAGGAAAATACAAGGGCTCGTTTTCAATAGAATACAGGAAATTTAACAGTGCTCTGTACATTACAATATTATAGTCAGTGTGGTGGTTACTCAACTCAGCCAACAGAGCCGTGGATGTCGTGCACAGGTCACCACGTGTGGTTTGTGAGGGTGGGAATACAATTCAAAATCTTCATTTACATGTTGTAAGAAGTCTTTGTTAGCAGCTTGAAGACAAGAGAAATGAGTAACATGGCAGCTTTACAACAACAAAAAAAGATTGAAAATGCATGGAGGAAGAAGGAGAATTAAAAAACAAAACAAAACAGGATCAGTATTTATCACGCATGAACAAATCTGCTGTTAGTTACTCTGCACTGAAAAGGTCACCAGATCAGTCATTACACATAAATCAGCCAGATTCTGTCAGGAGAGCTACAAACGTCCCAAACGACCATCATTTATAGGCAAAACAAAAACTTTTAAGCTTACTATGGAAGGCCATTACTGCCATGTTAATAAAAAATGTTTAAGTTRTAATAATGAAGACAAAGATCTCAAAACTACGACTTGAGGATTATAAGATGCTAAGTCATTATGAGATGCTAAGTCATAATTTTGAGCAGTTAACACATAGTTTTGAGATGCTAGTTATATTTATGAAATGCTAACTCATAATTATGAGATGCTAAGTCATAATACTTTGAATTGCTAAGTCAGATCATTACACTGAGATGCTGAATTGTAAATAGATGCTTAATCAGCCTGACATGCTAAGTTCAAAGTATTAAAAGCCAAGACATTAGAATAAAATGCTAATTCACTAAGTAAGATATTGGATATTAATAACTAATTTTGAGATGCTAATTAAGAACAAAATGCTAAAACACAATTATGAGAAACCAAACTATATTTTAAAGATCTCATAATTATGACTTAAAAGTTTTTTTTCTCCACAGTGGCAGAAATGTGCTTCCATATTAGCAGACTGGGTAAAAAGTAAAATGGAGTTAAATAAATATATATAAAAAAGTCTCATCCTGTTGGCAGAACACATGAAACATTTTTGAAACATTTGGTTTACTGATCATGTTCCAGTAAATAAAAACCAAGTTCTGCTCCTGTATTTACAATGTTGCTGGGAGAAAACAATATTTTACCTGTAAGAGATCAAAAAATAAATAAAAATAATTAGTTCAGTTATTAAGCTGCATTAATAATATTCTGAGTTCTGGATTGGGTTTATTTCTAATGATGCAGATAGGATCAGAACAAACAGAACCTGAGCTCATTATTGATTTCTTTTGACTCTGAGTTTCACCAGATAAAAGAACAATCAAAGCCTCTCAAATTCAGAGAATCAGACGAAACGAACTCAGAGAGACTTTTTTGTTTCATCTCACGCTTGGCTCATTAGTCCTTAAAATAAATTGTTTCATGTGAGATCAGAGCTGGAACAAAATTAACCATCAGAAGTTGTCTCTAGTTATCTATTACTAAAAAACTGAACATATGCTACAGTTTCAGGGTGACAGCAATAAAGTGTCTCAACTCTGCTGTCATCCTGCAGGGTTTGACTGTTTGGTTTGAAATATTTCAGGGTAAAAGAACGGAAAATGTCTGACTCCTCCATCCCAAACAAATGTTCAAACGAAGTTGTCATTTTCAACCTATTTTCAGTCACTTCAGCTGTTTCTGTAGATGAAAAACAAATGTGGTATTTAGCAGATGAATGATACTTTTTATGCTTGGACACAGATTTGCTGACAGGTTGGTTCTGGGATCAACAGCTCCTTGGATCTGACTGACGTTTTTGTTTAGCAGGGGCGGAACTGGCACAGGGGTGGCCAAGATGGTTTTTCAGGGGGTGGGGGGGGGGGGGGGTCATACAAATGAATAAAACTACTTTGGATTTGAAAATTCAAGATGCCCTCCATAGCTAACATCAAACAGCTCTAACTCAGGTGTTTTAAGAAATATTGAGCTATGTGTGTGATCGTAACTACTAGTTATCCAAAAACATGGTGATTGCAAAGACAATTGCTAATGCTAATTTCACAAAGGGATATAATTTAGCCATTGTTAAACACACACAGTTAGTAGTAGCTGAGAAACAATCGTTTACAATCTGGTTTCAAATACAAAATCCATCATGGCAGCCAAAACTGATTTCAAACGGCCACAAATCGTCCACTTTTAGGAATACTGAGCTGAAATTTGGAATGTTGATAGCCGAGCTCAATCCCCATGATGTGCTAAAAGCTAACCCAGCTAGCCGATAAAATTTCTCATTGAATGCCCATCTTTAAAATGCCACATACAAACTCCACCCCACTTGTCAATCATTTGGGGGTGGCACCTGGGGTGGCCAAGTGACACCCTGGGCACCCCTCTGGCTCCGCCCCTGTTGTCTTGTACAGAGCTCAGAGACAACTTTCCTTGTGAACTGGAGCTTTATACGGTGAATAACTCAGAATTTTAAATCAAAGCCGCCGAACTGTTTTAAAACCACAAACGTTCAAAACAAGTAAAACACTGAGCTGAACGATCTCACAGGAGCTGTCAGTAAAATAACTCAAAGATTTAAAAAATCTCCCAAATTATGCAGGTTGCTTCTGATTTACCTTTTAGAATGAAATTATCAGGACAACAATTAACATTTCATGACTTTATCATGTTGAAATATGTAGATGGTTCAAATCATCATTTAGGTTCTGGTGTTGTGTTTAACTCCACTTCCTGTCCACACTGGAAACAAAACTGATCACAACACCTAGAGAATATTGCACATTTGTGTGAACAATTTATTCAACTAAGAAAAAAAATTATATTGAGTGTTGTTCTTTGTCCCACCAACTGACTCTTATCTGCTCACGCTGTGAAGTTTAAATGTTTGCTGGAGATGATGAATAAAAACTGCGATATATAAATAAAATAATGTGCTTGAACACTAGCTTGACTGAAATTTCAAGATCCTGAGGACAAACCCCCTCCTTCTTCTTAGCAATCTGAGGGCTATTAGTGGCCTTTTGTTCGACAAATTCCTGCAGGTAATCCAGACACACCCACCACGCCCACCACGCCTCATGATATTGTCACATTGTTTCTCAAGGGCTCTTGTTTACAAGTTTTTGCTCTGAAAAATGTGGTGTGTTGCAAAGAACATACATTGATGCCACTGTATTTTCAGAGCTACAGTAAAAAATTGTAAAAAGAGCAGACGAGACTTTATACTTGGCCTTTCACTGGAATTTCAACATCGTTTTATGCTGGAAAAGGCCATGATGAAAAAAGCCACATCCCCAGCCTGGTCCTTGAAAGATGACGCAATGCCAGGTTCAGACACTCTGCAAAAACATCTACATACAAGCATCTTTCGTTGTTGTAAAATTTGGTGCCGTGACCCGGACATTCTGGTGCCGTGACCCGGATATGTAGGAGCACACTGTTGGGCTGAGGGTGGACATGTAGGTGAGCAGTGATTAGGGTTAGGTGTGTCTCTAGGTGTGCGTGCGCCTCTTTAGCATAATAATAGACACTATGTGGCTCACAGCAGGGGAGCGGGGGATTTAGAGGCCAAGGTCTCCTGCGCAAAAAAGCGCAGCCTTAGTCAAATTAGTGTGAAACCACGAGACAGCGATGACATAAATGACGAGGTAAAAAAAATACAATTTTAACCTTGTTTCTGGATTTGTCACATTTCCTCACAGAATATTTCGGCCCTTGTGCTCAGTTTGTTTCAGTTTCTAAATTTTCTCGTCTCCTCGGCTGCGGATCAGCTGATTTTGGGAAAGGGAAACAAAAGCATTAAAGTCCTGATGCATAGCAAATCCCCACGTTTTAACAGTCAAATGTGTTACCAGCGTGTTAAAAATCTACATCTATCAGAACGAAAACGTCGGGGGAACTCTAGACCCACCACAAGAATATAAAAGTTCCAAAACTTCAACCMGATTGGGATTCCTCCTGCTCCGTGGATTCGGTTGAGAATTTGAAGTGCTCGACAGGTATTTACACCGAGGAACGGCTGCGTGTACGTAGGCCGGACACGGCATGCATGGTAATGCATGATAACATATTCAGCTGATTAATGTGTATAAATAATCATCTAATTACAATACGAACATTTACAAATTTGAAAAAATAAAAGGTTGATTTGTGCCTTATGGTTCTCTTTCATGTGAAGTTCTCTTCRTGTGGAAATCTGAAAAAGTTTGTGCAAAATGTCAAAAAATTAAATACAAGGATGTATATATATGATAGTAAACTTATCAAATGTTTAAACTAAGATGAGGTTATTTTGAATTTTTTTGGCAGCAATATATAAGTGGTTCGAATRAGAAACAACTGGAGGAGCATTTTGTAACTAATTATTGGATTAGGCAAGAAGTCAGTAAAAAGACTGGGCATAAAAAGAGATTTTAGMGAGGCTGAATCTTTCAGAAGCAAGGATGGGCAGGGGTTTCCCATCATCTGCCGCTCATAATCTCACCAACAGATTAGAAGAATCTGCAGAAACAGGTCTGATTCTGCTCTGGGCATGACTGCAGGGACTCAGGAGCACTTCCACACATCATTATCAGTAGTACCATCCACATATACTCATTAAAGCTCTATCACGCAAAGAAGAAACCATGTCTGAACACTATCCAAGCTACAGATCATTTAAAATGAACTGAAGCAAAGATAAATAAATCAAAATCTGAAATTTCATTTAGAAAACCTGCCTGTCTGATGGTATGGGGGGTGCATTAGTGACTCTKGCATGGGCGTCTCACACGACTGGGAAGGCACCATCAATGCAGAAAAGTGCACACAGGTTTCAGCTCCTGTCCTGAATAAAATTTAGCAAAGACGATTCAGGACTGTGGATCRGTCTGAATGTTTTTAAGATGTGTTGCTGACATAAAATTACTTAATTTAAACATTTAATCTGTTGTGGCTTATGACACCTGCCATTTTGTTGCATTTAGTTTTTATTCACATTTCACACAACTTTTTCAGAGTCTAACCTCTTGACAGTGAGATAACAGGATGTTCACATCAATTTAGGAAGTGAACCRTCACATTTTGTTTTAAATATAAGGCATTCGATTTGTCAGGAACACTGGGATTTGCAGTAGGGCACTGGTTTCAACTACCTATGAAATGTAGAAAATGTAAGTAATGAGTATAAATCATGAATGTGCTGCACAAACAACAACAATAAAGAAGATTTGCCATTAAAATAATTCTGCTCCTACTTTGGCAGAAAAACCGTTTTAGGTCTAATTCGACTCTTTGACAGTTCTTTGTTCATCAAAGGCCTCWTAGTTTGGAACAGGTCCAGTACTGTCAGGTCCTGCCGAGCCGCCGGCTCTGCTCCACGTCAGGCATCTGCGAGAGGCATTTCCTGCAAAAAGAAGGAGCTGAAGCAGCTCTTGTTTGTGTTATCATGGCTCAGCATCTAAAGCGAGACGAGTTTGCCGGAGCCAAGATTTACAGACGTCTCCGCTGACTGAGATCCTCCGCTCGAGTCTTTGGCTTCCTGGCGTTCGCTCCCGTGTGAGGGTGTATGATTATACAGCACTGTGCAAACTACATGGAACAAACCCTAACCAAAACAACCGTTGGCCTTTTAGTCTGTGAAAAAATTAGCTTTCACTTATGTGAAAAAGAGAAAAATAGAAAGGAGATGTCTTTTCTTTTTATTTTAGAAAGCTGAGTGGAGCCTCCTATCTCAGGCTATTTCTTTTATTCTGCGCATGTAATCGTGCAGTTCCTCTGGGTCTTTAAAGCCCATATCCTGGCAAACCCACTGAATGTCCTCTTCRTCTGCGATGGGGATGGAGTTGTAGGGGAGCTCCTCCGTGGGGAGGGTGGTAAAYGTGGTAAACTTGACCCTTTTGCGCTTGGAGGTGGGCGAACTGGCCTCCTCGCCGTTGTCCTTCGTGGACCCTCCGGAGCTGCCGTCCCCCCGTCCGTGCACCTGGCTGTGGACGCTGGTCTGGGAGCTGCCGCTGCTGTGGTGGTCCCCGTGGCAGCAAGTCTGTACGCCCTCCAAAGGGTTGCTGGGACTCTCCACCTGCTGCGGCGACAGGTCGCACTGGGCCCGCAGMGGCTGGCCGTTTCCAAGGAACACCCAGTGGTGGGAGTGGTCCATGTTGGCCTGGCCCTCAGGCGGGATGCGCTTGTGGCGATATTTCAGCACAAAGACGATGCAGTTGATGAGGAAAACTAATATCGCCAGGCAGAAGACACCTAGCAGGGCGTACATGCCAATCTCAAGGTCTGTCATGTTGCGGGGGGAGTGAACAAAATCATCTTCCTCCTCTTCAGCACTCTCGGTCGGCCGCTCCTGGTTGCTAATTGTGGGGAAATTGGTGTAATCAATGGGAACACTAGCAGGCTGCTCGTTAGAAGTCTCATAAATTCTCTCATTGATGTTGGGATCAATGACTGTCCGCCTGGTGACGGGCACCGGCTCAATCTCGCCCTCTGTGGTTGCATCCTCCTCAGAGTCCTCCTCCAGACCGAAGCGAACTTTGACATGAACCGCAGCAGATGCAATGACGCTCTTGCGTTTGGTCTTCTGGCAGGCCTCGCAGATGGTCATCTCCACACGCACGAGTTCTCCAGATCCCTCGCCTTCTGCCACCACCGTGGGCCAGCGCTGCTGAGGCTCCTGGGACACCGACACCACTTTGTCGTCCAGCGTGGAGGCGTTGAGGTTGTAATCTTTGGGATCAAAGTAAATCAGAGGGGCGGCTGTGTTGTCGCTGAAAAGCATCCAGACGGACAAGCTGGCCTCCTGTCAGAGGAGAAAAACAAGAACACACACATTAAATGTTTAGTTTTTACAAAMACAACAAACCACTAATTAGTTAGGTCATCACAAATCAGGAAGCTTATATCCTCGTCAGGAGATGATCTAAATCATGTGTGTCAAACTCAAGGCCTGTAGGSCAAATGTGGCCTGACACAGAATTTTATATGGCTTAAAAGATGTWTTATTTTATTTTTTAAATAAGGGTATGCAGCTTTAAACCCTTATACTACATCTCCCATAATGCATGTCGATTATTTTACACGTGAAATGACTGCATCCCACCACTAGGTAGAGCTGCACAGAGAAGCTAAAAGATAATTGGAAAAAATTCAGGGGCAGATCTGGAGGCGGGGCTACAGGAGTGCCCCTGTCTTGTCACTCATCTGTCTTTTACCTGAGAGCGATGATGGTGGGTGCAGTTCCATAATCAAACATTAGAGGCGTTGATGAGTCAAATAGGAATGTCCAGCATGAATCAAGCTTAACGAAGTCTTCATCGATTCTTAAGAAAATTCAAACAATCCTGCAGGAAAAACCTTTCAACATGCTGTGTGTTTTAGAGCATTTTATCTATGTGCAGTAAAAATGCATGTACAATTTGTAAGGAGAAATTAATGTGCACGCTTTTTTAAATTAGTGCAAGTGTTTGAACATGTGTGACTGGTTAAATRTATACAGCTTACCAAAACATTGAGTTAACACTTTGCCCCTTATAAACACGTCCCGTTTATAAGATGACGTGTTAAAATGCTGTTTCTRTGCATGAAATACCAGGTAGAGTTCAGGTATTGATYGGTAACAGTACTCTATCGTAGCGATAAGACGAGTAATGTGACACAAAGTTTGTCACCCCTGATGTAAAGTTCATTTTCAAAATCTTTSAYAGCAAACAAGAAAGTCAAGAAAAAGAAGAAAACTGGTTTAACTTCATCATTTCACAGCATAAGATGCTCTCTAGACCTATATGTTTAGTTTTTCATATACCACTCCCTGAAACCGAGCTTTCATCCCAGCATCACAGTAATAGKTTGAGATGATGCTTTTAGTTTGATGGTAAAACAGAAAATCTATTAGGAGGATTCTGAATTATATATACAGTACATACATATACATACATACATACAGTACATAAAT
>NW_013952423.1:1961541-1962645 GCF_001266775.1 Austrofundulus limnaeus
GGATAAGTCTCTGACATTATTTTAGAAAAGGTTGAAAAAGTGACGCGAGTAAAAGGTAAACAGTAAAACTTTTTGTTAAAGAGAATGTAAGCAAAGGAGAAAGAAGCTGTGAATATCTGCGTTATGGATCCTTTAGTTTCTGATCGTGATCTGAATGAGTTCCCAACTGCCATGGGCTTTGAAGTTCTGGACTTTCTCCCTAAATCTCCGGAGCATTCTCGCAGCGTTCGCAGCACCCTGTGTTCTTGTACAAGCCTTAACATGCTCCCTGCCTCTGATGTGTGCACCAGCAAACCGCTTTCAAGCACTGAGGAAGGAGGGCGGCGGGCGAACGGCCCAGCTGTCCTCAAAGCTCCGACGCACACAGATAAGACGCACAGCAGTGTGTGTGTGTGTGTGTGTGTGTGTGTCGAATGATGAGTCTGTCTCCCCGTGTTTGCAGAGCGTGATGGTCTCATTTTGTATTTTCTGTCACTTCTCACCATTTGTATTCCCCCTGCGGAGATGCTGGGTGAAGCCCCTCAGATATATGTGKTGGTTACCTGACAACACTCGTCTGAGCCCCACCTGACTCTGTGTGAGTCTGTTCTGTGTGTGTGTCTGTGTAATCAGGCAGTATTTGACAGTCTCCTTTGTGCACAGTTTGTTAAACGTCAGCCGCTCACCATCAGGATGCATGACAAGAAGGAGAGTTTTGTTTCAGCAGTTTTCAGCTGAGCAGAACAGGAGAACACCTGTTTCTCCTCTGGTTTAGTAGAAGATGTTTAAAATAATGTCCAGAACAAAACAACAGAACTAAAATAAAGTCATAGAATTCTTTGATAGGAAACATAACATGTTAAGAGTTAAAGACTAAAATAATCTCACGTAGACATTTAGTCAAACTTTGAACACAACATTTTGTACGTCTCAATTTATCCCTTTTTTAAACTTTATGGTCAATATTTGTCAAATTTACTGTTATAGTCCTTTATAGTCAGTCCATCAGCTGTGGTGGCCATCTTTATAGGATTAACTTGTAGATGTTCAACTATTAAAATGATTGGTTCATGAGACAAAAACATGGCTGTTAGCTACAGTTAGTGCAAGGGTCCAACACAAACT
>NW_013952423.1:1964557-1973777 GCF_001266775.1 Austrofundulus limnaeus
GAATAATTATTTTTTGCAATTAAAAAACTCCAATTTCTTAACATTTATTGATGGAACCAACATGCTCCATCCTCTGCAGAATGACAAAACAATAAATTATTTCTTTAATAAAACCTCTGCAACTTTGCTCCAGTTTATTTTAGCAGCATGAATCTTTGCACAGGTGATGTCAACATGTGGATTTATGGTTTCCAAGAGTTTTTTCCTTTATTCATTATAGCTTTTAAATGGTTATACACTGTTTAATGCATAAAAAAGCCTAGCGAGGGGAAATAAATCGTTATTGTTTCTGTTCCATCCGAAGTATCTCTGAAACAGCAGCTGCTTTGACACTTCTGATGAGATCTCCCAAGTCTTAGCTTTATTTTGATACCAAGATTGTTTAAGTAGAATTTATAAATGCTGAGTTACACACTGAGTTACATCTCTGCATGTTATTTTGTGCTGAAAAAACCCTCAAGGATGAAGAGATGAAACATCTCACATGAGCAGCACTTAGAGCGTGTGGTGTGAATGACTCTCAGCTACTACCACACCAAGTTTTACCTCAAAATCTATGAAACTGGTTGAAATATTTCCATTTTTGTGTGCTCTAAGACGAGCTGTCTGCGGCGACCAGCTTTAATTAGGCTGGCTCCAAACTTACGTCAGTTGTAGATGTACGATCAATGATTATTTCCCTGAAAGTTCCATTAAAATCTGCCCAGTGGATGATGGGATATTTTGCTAACAGGCTCATAAGCCAAAGCGTCATTGTCCACCCTCCAGCGCTGAGTTATACCAAACATAATGCATGAATTCCCATCGAGATGCTAATGTGTGGAGGTTTTCCTGTCTTTGATTTGTGCTTCATGGCGTCGTACGTAAACCCAACAGCTCGGTTATAAACTATTCATAAGCAGTGGAAAGACTTGCAGCATCTCAAGACGTAAATAAAGGATTCAGGTTCCAAACGGTTGTCTGCAGATTGAAATGAGAGTAGTTCGCAGCTTCACAGAAAGCCAAGGCTTGCAGCTTGAAAGAGATTGAACTTTGTCCATGAAACACAGGAGAAAAAAATGCAAAGCAGTCCGGACTGTAAAACTCTACCTGCCGTAGTTTATGTGTTTCATTCATTTCCCGAGTAACAGAGGACATTTAGAAAGTTTTTTGCCGTGAAACAGAACCAAATGGCTTGAAATAGCTCCAGCAGTCCTCTGAGAGATTTGCCGGCGGAGGAATTGGCTGCCTTTTATGGCCCGGCCTTGGAGAGCACTTAGGACAATACATTACAATAATTAAATTTCAAGGTGGCCAAGAAGCTGAAAGCAAGAAAAATTGGATTTTAATGCCTGCTTCTCCCTCACTCATGCCTGATGTGGTTGTCGTTGCTTTTTTAGCAACGCGAGGGGCCAGAGAGGGGGCAGAGCGGCGAGGTGATGTTAGCATGATTCCCCGCCAATCAAAACTCTTTTCACATCCRTCCAAGCTCAGCTTACATGAAGTTTGTAATTAAACAGCATCATTAAAACCTATTAGTTCACGTGGTTTTCTGCAAAAACAGCCTAATATCTTGTTGAATTTTTTTGTTAATTAGTTTTAAAATTGGATGAGACTTGGTTTCATGTTGACAAAAGAGGATTAGGGCCACTGGAAAAAAAAAGACTGACTTTAATCTCAGAAAATTAACTTAAATCTCCTAATTCTGAGAAAAAAGTCAGAATTGTAAGAAAAAAAGTTAGACTTTTTTCTCAGAATTAGGATTTTTTATATCTGAGAATTAAAAAAAGGTAAGAATTCTGACTTTAATCTCAGAATTCTAAGAAAAAAGTCAGAATTATTGTAATTTTTCAGTGGCCCTAATCCTCTTCTGTACATTTTCTTGCCAATATATTGTGTACAACTCTCACTTCTCAAGCGCCCCTGCTTCCAGACAGTCCCAGATCCATACCAATAAATGACAATCGATGGGTTTGTAACACGGCAACATTTTGAGATTTAATTCTCCTACAAACTCCCATTGATCCAGCTGTCACACCGAGGAATTTGATATCTTGACTTGCGAATCGATGGCAGAACAACATTAAACAGGCGCGGCGTGTATTTGCTCCTCCCTGATTAAGATGTATTTTTTATTTTTGGTGAAACGGTGCAGAGCAGACGTCGTTCACCTCGGCTGCAGCGTGCGTCAAAAATAAACTCATGTTTGCTTTTATTTATTTATTTTATCCCRTTAAAAGCAGCGGTGGCTAAAGTCGGAGGAGCTCACGGACACGGCTGCGACAGTTTGTTTTGTATCTGAGRTGGGCTGCAGGTAATTGTGTTGTCAGAGCACACACAGTTTTATAAATATGTATGAATGTCTGTGGAGTGACCAGCATCTTTATGATCCACCTGTGTGTCTGCAGAATAAAATCTAATGTAAATATTTAAGGGAGGTTTTAGATCCACTGTGGAGCTCGGTGATTCTTGGTCGGGTGTTTTTCCAAAAAGAAGTCGTTACGTATGTCCTCTGGTTTGTAATGAGAGGATCAACTGTTTGAGCTGATTCTGTTTGTCTGTTAGCAAAATATTTCATAAACAATCAGATGGATTTCAATGAAACTTTCAGGAAATAATTATTGGACCACCTCTACAGCTGGTTATCTTTTGGAGTCAAGTTGATTTAAGATGAGCGMCCCAGATGTTCAACATTATCCAGCACAAAAACAGCGATAACTCAGTCAAATGTACTGATGTTAAGCTMAAATTTKTTGTGTTAGAAGCTGAGAGTCCTCCTCAACTAAAACTTTGAGGACATGTTTACCCCTGTTAGTAAAATATCTGAACTACCTGAGTTGTTCTGGATGCTTCTGGCTCACCTGTTTGAGAGCAGTGAGCGTCTGGACGCCAGTAGCCTTGGCCACCATGGTGTGGCTGTTTCCGGGACTGGGCTGCAGGGACAGGGTCAGGCCGGAGACGGCGTGGACACGCAGCTCCGTGATGGACACCTTGTCGTCTGTGACGGAGAACGTGGTCTCGCCGAGCACTGCGTCCACCGCCAGCGGAGACTCCACCTGCAGAGGGAGGGGAAAAAGAAGTGTTTTCATCTGATCTCTGCAGACAGATGCTTAAAGTCCAGAAGAGACGAGACCTTTATTGTCTTTTTTCAAAACTCATAAAGCTCATGACAAGACACTTTGAGATTAAAGGGCTCGGTGCTGCTGTTTGATCCAAAACGTCTCAAATCTGTGTGTCCAAACCTCTCACTCTGTCAAAGCAGGAAAAAAAATGAATAAAAAACACGATCCACTTGAGACGGAGTCCATCACCTGCTGCTGGACAACAAAGAATATGAAGCTTTAAACACGACTCAAAGTGAAAACACTCGCACACGTCTGAGTGTCATCAAACGCCCGGGTTAATCCCAGGCCCGGTAGTCCTCTGACCACTTACAGCCTATCACGGTTTGACTTTGCCTCTGCAGCTGGAGGTCAGGAGGGATGGGCGGCGCCGTGAAGAGCCACTCAGCCAGGCAGCGGCCTTGCTCTCAGACGAGGGGAAATCAATTCCGCCTTCATCTGGAGCATTTTACAACCGTTTTATAAACCCTGAACTGTGGAGACCTGACATTCTGATAGAAACACAGCAATAATAAAATAATAMGAGCAGTTTCACATTAAACATGTAATTATTTAGAATTCTGTGGTTATTTAGGAGTACAAACATGAACAGCAGCAGCTAGCTGTGGCTGTTCTTGTGCCTGGGACATTTCCTGCAGAGAAAAGTTTATAAAACAAGGTTTCTGCCTGGATTATCCACAACAGGTAAAATATTACGTATATATAACATCTCCACAGAACCCCACTTTTCAAGAGTTGAACTTGACAACATTTTTCTAAATTTAAGTCCTCTTATCCAACAAATACAGGCTTGTTGGGAAAGAATTGTTTATTTTGTTTGGTGTTTTCCTGCGTTACTTTTATTATTTAGTATCATGGTTTCCTCTCTGTTCCATCCTGCTGCCTGCAGCTAAACCTTGCCAACCAAGCAGCATCACAAACAGTCACTTCTGAGACATTTCAAAAAGGAAATTAACACTCTGCATCTTAAGTCAAACTCAAGGCCTGTGGGCCAAATGTGGCCAGCTGCTGAATTTTATGTGGCTCCATTCAAAGATGAATTAATGTCTTTAAAATAAGCTGCTTTAGAGCTGCATAGGTAACTTTTATAAAAATGTATTTTTTCCACATCTGTTAAAACTGTGTCCCAACAGTAGAATATGAGACAGATAATGTTACAGAAAAACTGACCATTTTTGAGAGCTCTGAATGTGCCATCACAAGCCTCCCAACTGCAGCTTTAAAGCCAGCATTGATAAACTACATCTCCCACAATGCATGTTCAATACTTTACACGCAAAATGACAGCATCCCACCACTAGGTGGAGCTACACAGGGTTTCCAGTAGCCGGTGGCATTATCACTCTCCACTTTTAATGTGGCCCAGCTGTGCTGGTGGTAAATTTAAACTGGGGCACGCCCAAATGGGAATTCCCTGTTGGAAAATGGGAGAGTTCAGAATTCAAGACTTACCACAACTTTATAGTGAGTAAAACTATCTTAATTTTACTTTTAATAGTATTTCTGTATTATTTACTTTACATTTAGTCAGTCGAACTCTTAGTACTTTACAGTGTTTATTAGAGGACGTGTTAAAACACTATTTCTGCAGGAGGGTGTGTTGTGTATTTTCCAGACAGTAGAATTTTGTACCACAATCATGTAACTATGTTGTAACTGTAGAAATGTGACTTTGCATCAGTTTATCTAAACACCTTGAAATTGGTGATAAGAACCTCCTACTGTTTCTGACACTCCCACTTCAGCACATCTTCACAACAATGTTTCAGGGAAGGGGTGCTCTAGGGTGGGAGCACGGATGCAGACTCTCTCGCTTTGGGGAGGAGCTTTGTAAAAACAGGCGGAGCTTTGTACCAGCAAGTGTTCGGGCAGCTCCACAAGGCTACCCCAGGAGATTCAAGGATTTCTCAAACATATATGAATGAATCAAAGCAACACTCTGTATGTTTTTGATAATATGATATAAAAATAAAAAGTATGATTTTATTTAATACCCCCTCCCCTTTAACTCTCCTTTAGCCTCAGATGGAGGAACAGAAGCAGTGATTAGAACTGAATCATGTTTTATCTGCATGTGTATGTGTTCTTTAAGCATCTGTATTTTGGCAAACATGCTTCCCTCCTCCTCCTCCTCCCGGCCTCCTGATTGCATCGGCCTACACGCCCGTCTCCTACAAGCTCATCAGCGCTGCTTACAGCCCAGTTTCTCATCCAGCCTCCACAAGATTGCTCAGCCACCCAGTGTGGTGCTGAAGCTCTGCTCTAACCTGCCTCCCTGCTCCGTCTGTTCCACAGTTTTCTTGCAGTTAACACGTCGTCTTCACCCCTCCCGCTGCAGCCCTTGGCTTTTTGCCTCAGCCTTCTGCCTTCACCCATCATTACCTCCACTCCCTCCCCAAAGCTTTTGCAATAAACTGCTGTTAACCTTTGCATTTCTGAAGCAATGTGTCCCACACGCGCAGCTTTGTGCTTGTTGAATGTAGCACAAAATGTCAAACTACTATGATCAGGGTCGAGGCTGAACTCGTGCATTTATCCTGACTGATGCCTTTCCCAGTTTGGCGTTTTGGCAACATCTAGAAAGCAGCTTCTGAAAGTGACTTTATAGGAAATGTTTCAACAACTGCACCGATTTACATTCAAAATAAGACTAAAACATACATAAAAGTGCATTCTGTGATAGATTCTAAAGAAACGTGTGCATTTAAATAAAATTCACTTCCTTTGTTCATTTTTAGAGCTTTTAGATTTGATTTAGTAGTGAAGAGTAGTGATACTACATAATAAAATTACTCAAGTAGAAGTAAAAAGTACAGCATAATAATAACAGTTTTACAAAAACTTACTCAGGTAAATTTACTATCAAACTCTGGATTTCAGTGGACTAAAAACCCAGAAAAGAAAATCAGAAGATGGTCAGGGGTCAAAGTAATGAAGTCTAAAGAGAAACTTTGAAATATTCTTAGAAATCTTAGAAAACTTAGAAAACTAAACAGATTCCAAGAAATTCTGGCCACTTGAAAGCCAAATCTAAAGAGGATAAAGTAATTTGTTGTGTTGAAGGAGCTCTTTGACCATTAGCTGACATGCTGGTGTGAAGGTTTGCACTTTATGATGCAGAAATGCAAAAATCCACCAGTGTTTTGTGCTAATGGGCCTCTGACCTACAGAGGTTAATGGTTGGGAGCTGCTGTGTGAAAATCTCTCTGCAGCTGCATCAATAAGACAAAGTTCTTAATGGTTCACTGAAACTTTTCACACAGACAAATTCCTGGAGGCTAAAATAGAAAAAATAAATAAATAAATAAAACACTTGTGCAGCAACGAAACGCTGCAGCCCTGCTCCACCTCCACATGCATATTGTTGGCTCGTGATGGATTAATGTGCCAGAAAGAAGACTCACGCTCCGCTGCACACGAGCACATGGCTTCACACACACACACACACACGGGTTTGTGTGACGACAAAACCCCGAGGCACGATTGTAAACGTGTACATAAAGTAACTGTTAAAGTTTTCTGGAGCTACATGATGCATCGGCCTCTGCAGGAGCTCGTTTCACGATGACAAATTCAACTTGATTTTATTAAAAAACAAAAGAAAAACACTGATCGAGCTTCAGCTCTGGAGTCTTTTTTATTAAAAAGGACAGAGAGGTGAGAAAACGCAAGTCAGTTTCTGTTTAAAAACATGATTCATCGCAGGTCAGATGGAGTATGACTTTGCAAAAAGAAAAATGTTTGCTTGTTATTGATTTTCTGCTGTTTCACATTCCGTTCATCCGTGGCTGATATTTTTAAGGGCCAATTAAAGCGATTAAAAAGAAAGACTCACTCTAAAAAAAAAGAAAAAAAAAACAACAAAAAAGAAGAAAGAAATTCAATATCTGCAACAGTGTCTAAATGTCAGAACACATTTTGAAAAGATCCAAGGTGCACATCGATTGTTTAACAGAAGAATTTAATCACAGAAACTGATCTTGTGCCGGGTTATGATTCTTGCTCTAACATATTGTTTAGTCATTTATTCCTCGGCTTTCATCGAATTGATTCCAGACTCTGGGAAACAAACGAGCTCTCGTCGTGATGAATCTGCTGCTGCAGAGGAAGTTCTCTGCTGAAACCTCCTGCTTGCTTCAGATTTGGTGCTCGGCTTCTCCTCTGAAGATCCTCAAAATCGAATAAATCACATGAAATAAACTCTTTTTATAATTCAGAGTTGTAACAGACGTTCTAATTAAAACTGACTAATGATTTGATATTGTTAATAAAATAAAAACCTTCTGCTCTACAGGAGTGAGCAGTTTGGCTTTTATTATTTTATTTTTGGGTTCAACAAATAATTTGAGTTCTCCACCCACACGCACGTCAGCTGTCAACTTTTTTATTAAAAAACTCAAATATATAATAAAAGATGTTCAGTCGCTTCATCTTTGATCAAAAGTCAACATATTTGTGGTTTAAAAATAATTCATATTTAGTGAAAGTTAACAAGAGTTTGGGATTTATTTCAACATTTCAAACTTTTCTAAGCAGCGCTGCCTTTGATCAAAGAGTTATCAGAACTGCACACACTGGCTTTGTAACAGAACTAAAATAAATTTAGTTTCTAATAAAAGATGAAGTTTTGTCACCTCCCACAGAGAATAAACTCGTTCACACAATTCAGCTTTTTGTTTTAGGACACTTGAGTCAACATGATTTAAAGAGTTTATATTTAATACTTTAATCCTCAACGGGGAAATTCCTTTTCTGCATTTTATTCTCATGGCACATGTTCTGCTCCACTGCTTCCCCCTGTTTAAATACGAATAATTCTTTAAAAGTTAGGATGGTTTTCAAATAACTGAGCCGTCAGTTTTAAATCTATTAATATTTGTTTATTAAAAGAAGCTGCAGAGTTCAGTTCTGTTAACGTTCTCAGCACCAGAACCCAGGATCTCCTCTTACAAAATGTTATTTGTGTGGAACTTCGAGTGTTTATTCAGAAAATCAAAGATAAAAATTGAAACACCTCTACTGGTACCGAGGCGGCATTTTTGATTTGAGAAAAATACTTGGAAATAAAAGCTGCTACTTTAAAGCAGGAAATTAGGCTTCAAATGAGCATTTAAAGCATTAAAAAATAAAAAATAAAAAATCCACAAGAGAGAGATATTCCCCCCGACTGTTATCAATTTGTTTGTAATATATTCCAAGGAGAGAGTGCTGATGAAGTGCAGCACTTTAGTTTTCATTTTCATCCAGATTGCCTCATTTTCTTTTACCACAGTTACTGATTTACCATGTTTCCTGCAGCGACTGTGAACCAAAGAAAAAAAAAAAAAAAAAACAACAACTCCCTGGGATCGTTCTGGGATGTGCTTCGTTCAGCGAGTAGAAGTGCAGAAAGTGGTGTTGATTGTGTTTTGAGTAAGAAGATAAAAAGCCAAATCATGGCTCCAAATTTACCGTCTAAAACGGGGGATCAGATTATAGCTGAGGAAATTATATCTATTCAAATTGGAAGAACACTGAAGACATCGCAGGGGAGAGCCGTGATCCTGAACAGAAATCTCATGAAGGAAAAAAGGAAAACTGGGCCAAATGTGTCGCTGCACTGATGTGAGGTCAGAGGTGAGGTTCACAGTCAATAAGGGTCATCATCATTAGGGTCTAACAGCTCTGTTCTGTCTCAAACTGGTCACACTGAAGTCCAGAAAACTGGGATTTAAATAAAAAACAAGTCATGGAGCCTGAAGAACAGTATGTCAAAGTGGGAGCTGGAAAACCTGTGGTGTTTTGCATCATGAGGATTGGTCTCAGTGTTACACCATATTTTGTGACCGTCACATATTGTGACCAGAGGGGGTGTTGTTGCATTTCTACAACAGAACTTGGCCGAACATGGCCACAAAGAAGTACATGATACGCCAATGGTGTAAGCCAGAGGCTGAAGACATACGAAGAAAAAAACAAAAACTGTTGAATATCATACATGGTCACAGAATATGAAAGCTGTCATATACTGTGACCTCACTTTAGCTAAGGAAAAAGTAAAAAAAAATACTCAAAAACTATTTATACTAATTGTTTACATCCTCTAGTGTCAGAAAAATAGCTTTTGATCACTGACATGG
>NW_013952423.1:1975271-1995304 GCF_001266775.1 Austrofundulus limnaeus
TTTTTCTGACATTAGAGGATGTATACAATGAGTAGAATCAGTTTGTGAATAAATATTGTTATTATTTACCAAGCTCCTTCAGCCCCACATGCCCTCCTGTGGCCTGAAATGTTTTTCAAAGCACTTTCAGCACCTCGGACAGCTCATTCAGCCCCGCACGCCGTCCAGCGGCCTGATACGTTTTTTCCTGCACTTTCAGCACCTCGGACAGCTCCTTCAGCCCCGCACGCCCAGAAACATTTTCTCCCAGCACTTTCAGCACCTCGGACAGCTCCTTCAGCCCCGCACGCCATCCAGCGGCCAGAAACGTTTTCTCCCAGCACTTTCAGCACCTCAGACAGCTCCTTCAGCCCCGTACGCCCTCCAGCGGCCAGAAATGGTTTCTCCCAGCACTTTCAGCACCTCGGACAGCTCCTTCAGCCCCGCACGCCCTCCAGTGACCTAAAACGGTTTTTCCTTGCACTTTCAGCACCTCGGACAGCTCCTTCAGCCCCGCACGCCCTCCAGCGGCCAGAAACGTTTTCTCCCAGCACTTTCAGCACCTCGGACAGCTCCTTCAGCCCCGCAAGCCCTCCAGCGGCCAGAAATGGTTTCTCCCAGCACTTTCAGCACCTCGGACAGCTCCTTCAGCCCCGCACGCCGTCCAGCGGCCTGAAACGTTTTCTCCCAGCACTTTCAGCACCTCGGACAGCTCCTTCAGCCCCACACGCCCTCCAATGACCTAAAACGGTTTTTGCTTACACTTTCAGCACCTTGGACAGCTCCTTCAGCCCCGCAAGCCCTCCAGCGGCCAGAAACATTTTCTCCCAGCACTTTCAGCACAGCTCCTTCAGCCCCGCACGCCCTCCAGCGGCCAGAAATGGTTTCTCCCAGCACTTTCAGCACCTCGGACAGCTCCTTCAGCCCCGTACGCCCTCCAGTGACCTAAAACGGTTTTTTCTTGCACTTTCAGCACCTCGGACAGCTCCTTCAGCCCCGCACACCCTCCAGTGACCTAAAATGGTTTTCACAGCACTTTCAGCACCTCGGACAGCTACTTCAGTCCTGCACGCCGTCCATGGCGCATGGCGTGCGGGGCTGAATTAGCTGTCTGAGGTGCTGACATTGCTGGCAGAAACCATTTTCAGGCCGCTGGATGGCGTGCGGGGCTGAAGGAGCTGTCCGAGGTGCTAAAATAGCTGGGAGAAACCGTTTCAGGCCGCTGGAGGGCGTGCGGGGCTGAAGGAGCTATCTGAGGTGCTTAAATTGCTGGGAAAAAGAGTTTCAGGCCACTGGACTGCGTGCAGGGCTGAAGGAGCTGTCCGAGTTGCTGGAAGTGCAGGAAAAAACCGTTGCAGTCCGCTAGACGGCGTGCGGGGCTGATGGTGCTGTCCGAGGTGCTGAAAGTGCAGAGACAAACTGTTTCTGGCCACTGGACGGCGTACGGGGCTGAAGGAGCTGTCCAAGGTGCTGAAAGTGCTGGGAGAAACTGTTTCAGGACACTGGAGGGCGTGCGGGGCTGAAGGAGCTGTCCGAGGTGCTGAAAGTGCTGGGAGAAACTGTTTCAGGCCACTGGAGGGCGTGCGGGGCTGAAGGAGCTGTCCGAGGTGCTGAAAGTGCTGGGAAAAAACGTTTTAGGCCTCTGGAGGGCGTGCAGGGCTGAAGGAGCTGTCTGAGGTGCTGAAAGTGCTGGGAGAAACCGTTTCAGGCTGCTTGACGGGGTGAGGGGCTGAAGGAGCTGTCCGAGGTGCTGAAAGTGCTGGGAAAAACCGTTTCTGGCCACTGGACGGGGTGAGGGGCTGAAGGAGCTGTCCGAGGTGCTGAAAGTGCTGTGAAAACCATTGTAGGCCACTGGAGGGTGTGTGGGGCTGAAGGAGCTGTCCGAGGTGCTGAAAGTGCAGGGAAAAACCGTTTCAGGCCGCTGGATGGCGTGCGGGGCTGAAGGAACTGTCCGACGTGCTGAAAGTGTAGGAAAAAAACGTTTCAGGCCACTGGATGGCGTGCGGGGCAACAGTGAAGTCACAAAATATGACAACAGTTGTCATATTTTGTGACCTGCGGCTTACACTTTTGGGGTATCATTTTCATCTTTGTGGCTATTTTCGGCCAAGTTCTGTTGTAGAAATGCAATAGCACCCCCTCTGGTCACAATATATGACAGTCACAAAATATGGAGTTACACCGGTCAGCCTTGCGTGTTTAGAGCAGAAAAAAGCCATTAGTAGACCAGCTAAAAATATGAGCTACCTTCAAACAAACCAAAATCCATCCATTTTCTGTGGTTTCACAGCGATTGGATCACAGAAACATCAGGTGTTGGAGGAAAACTCGTCCCTCTACCCAGCTCAGACTCTGGGATCACAAGGCGTTCCCATACAGAGGAGGGTAAATTCCATCAATTTGTGGGTCTGAGCAGGGGTCTCCTCTCAGAGGGATGCACCAAGAAAACCTTAAAATAGACCTGCTCAGGAGTCGCCCTCATCAGATGTCATGTTGATGAAGAGCAGCAGAAAGTCCCCTCTGAGCTCCTTCATGATGAAGCCCCTCAGCAGCCATCCTGTGGACAAACATCATTTAGCTGCTCTGTTTTGGTTATAATCCAGAGGGTTGGAATAAAATCCCAGCAGGTCGAGATTGATTTCTTAAATGTTGCAGATGTACTGATAGAGAATATAACTGAGAGGTTTAGAGCGAGACCTGAAGGACACTGTCTGATCTGCACGTCTCTCTGAGTTCAGCTCCGAGCAGAGCTCCGAGGTGAATTTGTCATTGGAGCTGCAGGCGCTGAAGGTGAAGTGAAGCGGTCACTTTTTACATGATCTTAAACACGTCTGTCACTGCGTGAAGCCGAGCGTGGCCTCACATCTGCTGCCTCCGAGCCGAGCATATCTCACAGACATTTAAACCCAACAGAAGATCGATTATGACCAGCTGAGACTCTTCTCATGTCCAGGACTCGCTCATGCAGCTGCAGCACGTTTTGCTTCTTTTTGTCCTGTGTTTGTCTCTGTAACCTTACATGTGAGAAGTCTTGAAATGCATCAGAATGTGAGCCAAAATGTGTCTGTGGGAGCAATGCTTTCATTTGATTTTACTGTGAAAACAGTTATATCAAAACAACATGAAATCTACGGAGGTCCAAAAGTGACATCATTAAAAATAAAAGCAGAAATATATAAATGGACCAAGTAAGTAAATAAGAACATAAATACATNCGGTTTATTACTCCAAATATTATTTTTATTGACTAAGAAATGAAGACAGTTTCTCCTGAGTCTAACACTCAGCTGAATAATGGTGGGCGATACCTTACAAAAATGATTCATCAGTTTTACTAAGCTTCCATATATTTGTCATTAAAACTGATAAATGCATCATTCTTCAGTGAAACAGAATGCAGCTTAAACAAAACTTTTTTAAACTTGAAGAAAAGTGCACGGTCAGCAGAGGCAGCAGCTGCAGAACGGACCTCCTGCCGGCAGTTGGAGTTTTGCAGCAGAAAAAAGGTTCTGCACAGTTTCCCTGAGAACAAACTACGTTCTGTGGACACTTTGTATAAAACAGATCAAAGTTTACTCAGAGAGAGGATTAACAAAACTGAACGAGGAGAACATACTGTAAAATACTGATGCTGTGAGTCATAAAATAAAAACTTGACTGCTTTTATTCCCCACAGAGGCGAAAATCTGAATCTTTTTAAGTGTATCTAATATTATACAAATGTTAAATTATTTAGTTTTCATTTAGATGGTAAAATAATCAAATTCAATGCATATTTATTTATTTCAAATGCAAATAAATCTGTGGCTCAGTTTATTTTGGTTCTGCCCCTCATGTTTGCAGATATTAACTGAATAATCTCAGATTTAAATAGTGAATTGAGCCCAAGTCCGGATTTTTACTTCCAGAAGCATCAAATGTTCAATAATCCTCTGGCTCAAACCTACAATCTCCCAGCAGGTTTGATGGATCCTCTGAGCTGAACTGAGGATGAAGAGCTACAGTTTTTAAACCAGCTACAATTCCTTGTTTATTTATTTATTTATGAATATTTTCCCTGTATAAATACACTGAGGTCACTTCAGGTCATTCAGAAATGTTCTCTTTAGAATCTCATCAGACATTTGCTCCATTTTTTGTCTTCCTCGGCTACTTTTAGAGTTTAGCTACTATTCTAAGTTTAACTTTCAGCATGTTACTGCTATTAGCTAATGTTATTATATATAGCTAATGTTGTTGCTAATGTTAGCCAGCTGTTTTGCTAATGTTTGCCAGATTAAAATAACATTTAACTTTTAGTTTGGATTCTCCTTTCAATTAGCATTTAGCTCATTTAGATTTTAACCTCTCATTATTTTTTAAATTTTCTTAGCATTTTCCTAATTTTAATTGGAATTTAGCCACTTTTAACTTTTATTCAGTTCATGTTAGCTCAGTTTCAGCTTAGTCAGTTCAATAATTTATTTAGTTTTCACACATCTGAGCTGAAACAGTTGATTCCTGCAGGGATGTAAATAATCATGAAATCTTCGACAAATAAATGTGAATCAAAAGAATGTTTGTAATGCTGCCCTTCCTTTATTCAAAACCTTTTTAAATGAACTCCTGAGCTGCTGAGACAACAGGATTCAGTCTGACTGAAACGTTTGGTTTGTTCACAGAAAATCATTAATTCAGTTTGACTGTTTTCTGTGAAACAACTTGAGTTCTGTAAGCAATCCCTCATTCATACTGAATGAGCAGAGAGAGCAGCTTTATTTCCCTCTTGGTGTTTTATTATTGGACTTTTTTTTCCATCAGGGATTTTTTTAAAAGTTGCTTCACACGTTTTCAGTCATTCATTAACGCCTGCAGGGACGGAGCTGTGGGTGTCGGAGGTGAAGTTTTGCAGCAGCTGGAGCTTTATTTTCCCGTCATCGGCCACCGATCATTTCACTTATACCTAATAAATTAAAGTCCTGCTGGGAGCTCTGACTTACGGCTGAATTAATGTGAAATGACATCCACCTGTAAATCCACAGAGACTGGGTTTAGTTTTATTTGCAGTATTATCTATGACGCTTCACAAACGACTGCTTGTTGGTTTTATTTCAAGACTTTTTGATGCCATTAGCAGGTAAATGCTTCACTGATCAACAACCAAAACTTTATTAGATAGTTTTGCACAAAACCTCTGTTGGAGTGTAGAGTTGGTTTGAAATTCACAGTTGCAGTAAAATGTCAAATTAGCTGCTATAACACTCTATTATTGCTTTGACTGGTTTCTCCTTTAAAATAAAACTTGACAACTAGGTTTTGATACAAACTTTGGATTAAAATATACGTTACACCAAAATTAATCACAAAACCTAAGAAGGACATAATAGAGTCTGCATAATTACTCTGAACTCTGACAACTGTTATTAATTTGTTATGCTGTTATGGCCTGAGGCCATTTTGTTTTGCATTGAGCTGTGCTTTTATTTGCTGTGACAGCTCTGATTGGCTGGCCTATCCAGGCTCCTCCTGATGCAAACCTCTCATTGGTAATTTGTACTTATGAAGTACCCTCTTTTTGTTTAAATTTTGTTTGTTTATTTTTGGTAAATGGCCACAATAAACCACGTTTCATCTTTAAACCAATTTCCATCTGGTTTTAATATTACCTCCTCTTTTCCTGACTGAGCCGGGTTGTGAGATTAATGGGGGCTCGTCCGGGATTTGAACCCAAGATCTATCGCACCCTAAGCAAGAATCATACTCCTAGATGATGATGATGAAACAGCAGAATGTGATAATAAAAACTGACACCTCAGGGTTTCTGTCCTAAAGAAAAAATATGATCATGACTGTTTGTCCCATAGCAGGCAGGATGCCATTCAGATCCATGCTTTCCAAATGAAGGAAAATATATCAATTAAAAAAAACACCCAGATCAATTTCAGCACATTTTTCCTTGAAAAAACAGAATAAATCAGGATATTTAATATTTGTAAACATGCTCAAAGATGAACAACAAGAAGGAAAACACGAGCTAAAAATTCATTAAAAAACATTTATAGTCTGGATAACTCCAACCTGTTTTTGTCGCCAAACCGGCTCCCAAATTTCGGGTGCAAAAAATACCTTTGTAATGCAATATTTCTCAACACATTGTTTAGGCAATTTATTCTTTTAAATGGAGTGAAGGTGGCAAGTGTCTGTAAACTGATGCGTAATTATTTATTTACCCTTCAGCCCAGTCCAAACAATCTATTGCTCATTTAAGGTGATGGATTAGCCGCACATCTTTTCTCCCTGTTTTGCCTTGATCAAACACATCCATCAGGCAACAATTCTTCCTCTTGACAGGCTAAAACTGTGATCTCTCACTGTGATCAAAACTCTCTCCAACCGTTACCTCTATCTGTCCCCATAAATGACCGGCGAAGTGGCGGTAAATCACAGGCCGGGCAGATTAACTCCAGCTCCTTTAAAAGGACCTCTGAACCTTCCTTCGGCTGACGTATCTGCATGCACTTTATGTCAGGAGGATTGTAGAGCATAACAGCAGCATACACTTCCAGAAAATATGTTCCTATTTTACAATAAATACAGAAGAGATATAAAAAGGGAAGAAAAATCAAATTATTCTTTGTCTAAATTAAGTTTGGAGAAAGATTTAGCTCTTCTGTCATGTGTAGCGTCATTCCTAATTTTAGCTGCAGCCTCAAATAACACAAGTTAGTTGCTAAGATTAGGAAACATGGGAAAAGAAAAAAAAACAGCAATCAAACAAGGGTTGTAAGAAAGGAAAATAAAAGAAAACAAGGTTGAATACTATAATTACCTCCTGAATTATGTGTTGCAACCATCCATCACAGCTTATCGACTGTCTGGGTTTAACTCTAGTCCTCAGTCTCTCAGTAACAAGGGTTATCACAGACGTTTAGTTTCTCACTTTCTAAAGTTGAATAAAATATTTGCCACTTTGGTCACTTTGGTTAAAGGTCACCAGTAAATTTAGCAACTGTCTTTTTAAAAATTGAGCTTTTAATTGGATGAACTTGCAGAAATATGATATTTAGAAGATGAATTTAGTTTTTGCTGTTTCCCAACGTGAGTCATTATTAGATTTAGTCTACCCGGTGTCGAGGTGATTGACAAACTATCTGGAGCTGCAGACCTCGTATTATACGCTGAGCCAGATGAAAGCTTTCAAAAGCCTCAAAGCTACAATTATTTGGTTTCAGGTTGGGTCAAACATTTAGGATCCAAAGAAGCTTTAAATGTCTGTTGACTTGTGTCTACGCAGGTGAGTAGTGAGTTGTGCTATTTTAACAATGCTACCTCTAACACTAACAATGAGTTAACCCCTGTGATTTCTATGTGCTTGGATCTACTTATAAATAATTTATTTAGCTTCTGTAAACCCAAATTCGAGTAACTAAAATAAAATATCTGCAATAGAATTTAAATGATAAGATCCTCACCTGTTAGAAAGTGCTCGCTGCAAACGCTTGCATTGTTTCCACACCTCCTGTTTTTAGCCGTAGATTGTTGACCCACTTTTGTCATTTTTTTCTGATAAAATACTTACGGAACAAGAAAAAAAAATTCTCCCGATTGGAGCGGTTGAAACAGTCGTATATGGCACAGAATGTAGGCATTTTGACGCTGAATCAACAGAAGGAAATGGGGAACTGACTGAAAATTGTACCTAAATATCTAACATTAGGGTCAAATTTACACTCTGTAACGACCCCACTATGCTCTCCCCAACCAGCCCGTTGATACTGCTGCACTTTTAGTTCCTGTCAAGTCCTGTGTTCATGAAATTCGCCAAAGCCATGTGAAGACACATGACAGGAGATCACAGTATCATGCTTAAGAAAGACTGGTCACATTCAAGGTCATAGCTTAAACACGAGACCAACACGGGGAAGGATATTTTGAGATGGATCAACTTTGTGATGATTTAAACAGGTAGAGAATCAATAATAATCTTTATTTAGTTTAACAAATGTAGCACAGTGTGATGTGACAGACTTTACGTCTGCAAATAAATATTCAAGTTTGAGAATTGGACATCTTTCTAACAATTGGTGACCCGACGTAATGTAAATTCTTGACAACCATGTAAGTTACAAGTTAAAAGGTAGGTTTTGTAAATGTGGGTGTTTATAAGTTTTAGGTTTGTTGTTTTCATCTCTACAACTGAACCTTAATTTTTTTATCCTCCTACCTTCAGCGCCGTGGATCCCAGTTCCAGGCCCACCAGAATCGTCCTGTCGACCAGCTCTGCAACCTTGGGGTCRGCCACCTTCAGGGAGTCCTGGACGAGGTCCGTCACGTCCACCTGCCAGTCTGGTCCCAGCATGGTGATGACCTGATCGGTGCCCTCTGTGGACGTGGTGTGGAACTGGGTCAGCACCTTGACCTGGGCCCGCTGGTACTGGAGGGCGCAGCCGCGACTCATTCGGCGCTCATCGTCTTCGTCGTCTGCATCGCTGTCTCTGGTGCTCCTTAGTCAAAGAAAAAATAAAATAAAATGATTTAAAATACAAATCTGATAAATAATCCCACTCTGTGACATGATGTTAGATTTGCAGTCAAGCTGTCTGTTCTTCAGGGGTTTCCACTAAAGTTATAATTTAACATGATAATATTGAAAAACTCTTGGCACCACTCAGAAGAAATCAATCACAGTTTCTGTTTCGGTGGAGACGGAAGAAAAATCTCTTCAAGCCAGGAAAGAATCAACGATAATTGCCGTAAAGCGGAGTTCTGGACTGGTGCCCATCTAAAATCACAGGAGCCTCGGGCATCGGGGTCAAGCACGCCAGGTGCATCCTCCAGCAAGCACAATCTGCTCTGAATTGAAACGTATGAGTCTCCCACCTTCCCTAAACAGGCTTGACAATCTGCCAGCTCTTAAATATGTTTCTGCATCTAATTTTTGTTTTGATTGAACTGAAGGACTGAAAGTTCAGGAGCAGCAGAAACACTTTAAGGCTGAGATGTCCCACTTTTAATTAAAAGAACAAATATGAGGCTAAAGGACAAAAAGCACTGATCTGCAGACGTGGAGACACTTGGGACAGTGAGACATCGCAGATGTGATGAATATTAACACAGCAAGCAACTGTATAAAAAGACATTTTGTGGATTAATTTAAAACTTGTGTCAAACTTAAGGCCCACGGGGCAAAGATGGTCCACGAGAGCTTCAAAGATTGTATTATTGTTATAAAATAAACCATAAACTGCATCTCTCATAATGCATGTTGATTATTTCACCCATGCAATGACCGCATCCGACCACTAGGTGGAGCTACACAGTGTTCAAGCAGCTGGAATCCTCCGCGTAAAATCTTCGTTTTGCTGCATTTTTGATGACTACTTTAGCTGCGGCCCMGCAGTACTGGCAAATGGGAATTTCCCACTTACAAGCTGCTCATTTAAACCGAAAGCGGGAGAGTTCAGAATTCAAGATGGCAGCTAATCACCACAACAAAACAGTGAGTAAAACTCTCTTACTTTTACTTTTAATAGCGTTTCTGTTTTATTTATTTCACATTTAATCTGTTGTACATGTAATACTTTCCAGTGTTTATAAGAGAATGTGTTAAAACACTGTTTCTATGCAGGACAGACCAGGTAGAGCTCAGTGTTTCTTAGCAGTGCTCAGCTGCATCAACTAGATAAGAAATGTTACATTCCGTGTTTAGTTGAAGTTTYTTCAACCATGATGCTCATGTCGTCATCGGTGAAAATGAATTTGATGTTGTTGATTTAAAGGGACTGAAAAACTTAAAATGCGTAGCGTTTACTTTAAAACACCACCAAGATTAGTTCAAGCGGAAACTGATGAGAATAAAAAACTATTTTCTGTAAATTTTACTTCAAAGGAAGACAAAAGAAATATGATGCAGGAAAATGGTCCTCCTTCACAAGAAAAGCACAATCATATAATTACAGTGGCCTTTTGTTTAAAAACAAGTTTTGAAAGTAATTTGATCCTTTTTACCAAAACCCCCTCATCACCAGGTTTATTCAGCCTGAAGATTTATGAAAAACAAATGATCATAACAGACTGAACAAATAAAAACTGAAATGATGGAGGAGTAAAATCTAAATGACAAAAGGGGAAAGCTTTTTTTTTTAAAAAAAGTAAAATTTGACAATGAATTGTGAAACAACATCCTGATTTCTGCCGCGAAGCTCTTTTTCTACTTCAGCTCATGTCTTTGTTCTGACGGCTCACATTGCGGCCTCTGCAGCTTCAGGATGGCAGCTTGCTGTTTTATTTAGAAGGTTAACAAGTTAAGTAAAACTAAAACTGCACACTCAGCTTCTTGTTCATTTAAAGGCAGAAAACAACCTCAACAGGACTYGCACCGAGAGTTTACCAACTCGGCTCAGGTCAGTCGAAGTTTACTTTCCAGAGTGGGCACCTGGAAATAAGGATTTTTTTTCCTCCTCAGGAAGAATATTGTCCGGTCTCGTTAGAGTCTCTGCTACAAGCTGAAGCTTCAGTGCACACAGGCTGCCCACCCGATTACACTTTTCTTCTTTTTTAGAGCATGTTACAGGATAACGCAGCCAGTGAGCAATTCTGCTGCACCGCAGCAAAGGCCCACTGCAGGCCAGGAGCCGCCGCAGACCCCGGTTCAGAACGTGTCACTTTGTGGAAGAGAGGGAGCACAGGATGGAAAGATAAAAACAGAAAGGAAGAGAGGAGATTCAAGGAGGTCAGAGGAGAAAAGGAGTAAAGTCAAGACAAAGATAAACCGTTGAGCAATGGAGCGGAGTAAAAAAACAATAATTCAATTTAATAAAGCAAATAATCATTAAGATTAGATGTTACTAGAGCCAGGTTGGGTCAACAAACAAGTGATTACATCGTCTGAAGGACCTTCCTTTCTATCTTATGTCGGAGATTATTTACAGTWTTTGTGAGGTCTTTGTAAACATCATCTAATTCACTCGCAGCACATCATAATGACTGTAAATAACCAGAACCAAGGTGAACCCAAACACAGCCTGAAACTGCACATCRGAGCTGTTCACAGTGCAGAATTTACTCAAACATGGAAAAACCTGAGACTGTTTGTCCCATTTCAGCCTAAAAAAAAAACAAAACAAAACCCTCCCCACTTTTTTTTTTACATTCTTACAGATAGTCGTGTCACAATTTGTTCATGCGGTGTAAAAAAAACATGTCACAGTCTTATTTATCTAGGGCCAGGTCTAGACAATTTGAGGCCCTAGGTAAAATTTCAGGTGGTCTTGTGCAGTTTTCTAAATCTCACTTTTGATTTACACACRTTCACGTACCAAGTTAAATAGTTTTGTCTTTGGTGGTTTTTTTTTTCATCTTTATAAACCAGGTTGTCCAATTAACATAGAACAATAGAATTAATATGAAACAGAAAACCAGAAGTCTACCTCATGCTCGCCAAAATCTGCTGACATCATGAGGAACACCTGTTCATGTTAATCAGCAACTGTGGAGTGAAGCAGTTCTAGGGGTTCCAGCAGTTTACTCCTGTAGAAAATCTTGTAAATCATCCACATAAAACAACCATTCAAAGAGAATTCTGCTAAATTCATGGGATTACTATAACAAAAATAAAATCAATCAATCAATTTTTATTTATATAGCACTTTACACCATGACTACTGAACCAAAGTGTAGTTCCATTAGTTCAGTAAAAAAAGTACACTCATATGTAGATTACTGTGTGTTTTGTTCTTTGTTTTAACCTCACATTGTTATGCGTTATAGGTGATGTTTATRTTATTCTCTGCTCTTTGTTTTGTGTGATGCTTCTTGTTCTTACCTGCCTTAGGACAACAGATGAAAACTAACTGTTGTGCTCACTCCGGCATATTTACATTGATGCTTACTGCTGACATGTTGATTAATATGCATTGTCCTAATCAAAAAAACAAAAACAAAAAACAAAACCTTAGCTAGAAGTTGGTGTTGAAAACAGCTGCTTCTAACGAGCCGAAGTCTATATTTTACGAAGGTATTTTTTACATTTACACACTGCACACCAGTAGTTGAGTGGAACATAGATGGTCCAGTAAACCTTTATCAAAACAGAACAAACCCACACCAAATTACTGGTGAATCCTCAGTCTACTGGCTCCAACCCCACCTTCTTCAGGTCCACAGACTTAATGGAGCTGATTCACCCACTTCGGATGTTATCATCCATGAAATGGGTGTTATTAGACGTTATAAGTCCCCTAGAATGGCTTCAGAATGTCCCGCCTGTGCCGGTTAGCAGGTTCCCCGCCCCACAGAAAGGCTTCAGATTGTCATCTGGTTAATATGAGGTACAAAACCACTATCTGGTTAACATGAGGCATAAAAAAACGATTAATATGAGGCTTAAATCCACTAAGGTTAACTTTAGAGCAAATGACATGGTTAGTGCTAAAGACACCGCCCTCCAACGGTTGTATGTTGTGGCCTTCCAATAGGGCAATGGGTAGAGTGTTGGACCAGAGAGCGGGAGACCAGGGTTTGACACGGACACAAAAAATTTATTACAATATCTTTTGGTTATTTACACATTCATTGTCGTTGATACATTAACCCACTAGGGGGCACTGTCGGGACAGTCTGAAGCCTAGAAGGCAAAGTAGGGACCCTCTGAAGCCATTGTATGGAACTGATAAYGCCTAATAACATCCATTTAACATCAGAATCCCCTGGCTGATTCATAAGCATCTTTAGATCTTAACGTTTGCAGTCAGTTCTTGTGTTGAACAATAAAACACTTGATAAAACGTTTGTTTCCAAAATATGAAAAGGCAGACTGGATAGTTCAAGTGAATTTCCCCTCTTCTTAGTTTGTTTCTTCAAAGCCTGCATCGCTCCAATCCTTCCAGACAATTTGCTCTGCATATAATGTCCTCTCTCCCTTCATGACAACAGTAATCAAGGACCCCTTGTGAGACATTTTGGCTTGCGATGATTGCCAGGCAGCTAGTTCAGAGGAATCCCTACCACCACAGGTAAAACRTTCCTCTCTTGCATGCTGTCATTTCATTTTACTGGGAGAGTATTATAYGCTTTAGTTTTCGGAGGATTTCCTTGCCGCATAGAGAAGCTGCACCTAAAGGCAGCTCATCATTCTTAATGGTGCCACATACGGACTGCCGATGGTGATTTGAATGGCCTTCCCACAGAAAATCTGTGTTTTCAGTGATATTCTGCCAGCAACATTCATTTTATGTAACACTGCATGTTTTGTTTTCCAGCTGCCGGATGCAGACAACTTGTTACACATTCAGACGCAAACTGCTCCATGTTTTTAACCCTGAAATGGAATTGCCAATTTAATGAGTAAATATTTAAGAGCTGTTGAGCTGAACATATGCAGCATTGCACCCAAAGCTTGGAGGAAAAACATGCCATTTTACAGGAAGCAGATCAATTCCCGCTTATGTTTGCATTTCTTGATTGATGGAGTCAGTTGCATAAGTTTAGTTCTTTTGAACAGCCCACATCTCATTTCCTGTTTAATGTAATTTTTGCATGAATCATCATGAATGGGGGAATTAAAAGATGCCCATATTTATCCACATTTACCATACAGGCAGAGGGACTTTCTAGTTGTKCCATACATTAAATGTAAATGTGCACAAACCTGCATCACAAGATCATTTTCATGGTGCTGAGTTTGGCTGGTTGCCGTGGTTACGTGGATCTCCCCCATGATTCTTAGTGCCCTACAGGATTTTTCATCCTTGCTAATCTAAAAGTGAAGCTTGWCAGTTTATTCTGGACCCTGCAGAGATTTGGGTTTTTTGTCATTTCGTGGCAATGAAGAGGCTTATGGTACCAACACAGCTAGTTTTCTTTGATACTGGACAGGTAACTAGACCAGGTTAGACTGACAAATGCAGGATGGATGGATGAATAGATGATGGATAGATGGGTGGATGATGGACGGATGTATGTACGGATGTATGTATGTATGGATGGATAGATGGATGGATGGATGGATGAATGGATGATGATGAATGGATGGATGGATGATGGATGATGGATGGATGGATGGTGGATGATAGACGGATGTATGTACGGATGTATGTTTGTATGGATGGATAGATGGATGGCTGCATGGATGATGATGAATGGATGGATGGATGATGGATGATGGATGATGGATGATGGATGAATGGATGATGGATGGATGGATGATGGATGATGGATGGATGATGGATGGATGGATGTGAAGAAATTTATAGTTATTACAGTTTAGTACTGATGTTAGAAGCACAACACCGCAGTCTTAGGTTTTCCTTTACATAATGTTGACAATGTTTAATCTATTATGTTTTGATTGATAATAGATCAGTTACATGTCCAAAATATCTATAACAACCCATAATTAACCGTTATGAGAACATTAGATGAGAATTTTGTCTGAATGCCTGTGATTCTAATTCAGTAGGGGGCGAACGCAGGCATTGAAGAACATGTATAAWTTGATGAACTTCCTGGTTTTTCGCGARTGTGGTTTCCTGTCAGCTCAAGTGGCAATAAACCTCACTCAGATCCAGAATTCTGGTGTTGTATGGTTTGATCCCTTCTACAAATCATTTTATTTAACAATGGTGGTTTTAATATTGACTTCAGTTTACTGAACATGAATTTTCTTACAGTCGGATGGATGATGGATGGATGTTGGATGATGGATGGATGGATTATGGATGAATGATGGATGGATGATGGATGGATGGATGGATGATGAATGATGGATGGATGGATGGTGGATAATGGATGGATGGATGATGGATGGATGGATGATGGATGGATGGATGGATGGATGGATGATGGATGGATGATGGATTGATGGATGGATGGATGATGGATGGATGGATGGATGGATGGATAATGGATGATGTATGGATGATGGATGGATGGATGATGGATGGATGGATAATGGATGATGGATGGATGATGGATGGATGAAGGTACCATTCAACATAAAGTGACCTCACAGGTCTGTTAAAGCCATGAAACAGTACAAATCCTCCTCCTGGGTTTTACTTTAAAGGCTGATTATTTCAAAGAAAGGCATATTAAAGTCACATGAATATCAAAATAATAAAACATTTATTTCTCATTACAGCCTGGTAGGGATGTTTGGAAAAAACGAGTCTTCCAAGCACTCAGGCTCATTTGAATTTGCTTCCTCCTCCGGAGTGCTTCGTAAACACGTCATTTGTATGCAGCTTGGGCAGAAGTGGAATTGGACCACGGTGATGTTCTCCACCAGGGACGACAGCGGCCACCCTGTGAGTGTTAATGTCCTTATTAAACATTTGTTGTGAGGCTGTTTGCTCCTGCTCGGTGCCAGAGACGAGAATACTGAAATATTTTAATGAACAAAGGTTCCTTAACCCAAGACCCCATTCTATATTGAAGTCATGGCTCCAACAACCTTAATCTCTCTTTAGGCACATTTTTTCACCTCCATGGGTGTTTTACTTGAAAGAATTTAAACAATATGTGCATGTTTACAGATTTGAAGTAAAAGAAAGCAGTTTTATGACTGCATCAACTGTGTAGGAGTTTTAAGAAGCAAACAGTAAGACATGTTTGACCTTAGATATTATTTCATACACCAGGAAACACACAGTTATTTCCTTGTTACTGCAGTCTGAAAAGCTCATTATGTTTCTAAAAGTGCTGCAAACATTCCCTCCTGAAAAGCTTTCTCTGTTTTTAACTCACTGCCAAATAAATGTGTGTCTTGGCCTTGTTGTATGAAGCGGGTTACGACGGGTTTGACACGTGCACCGCAGCCTTGTAGCTCAATTTGCACTTGAGAGCTTCATTTTGCGGGAAGCGTTTTTGCTTTACACCTGAGGCAGAGCGTCTAATTGGACCAAAACAAGCAACTACCCGTAAAAAATCCTGGATTAGACTAATGTGGGAGACGGCACGGCTCCTCGCACTTTAGATAATGAGCGTGTGGTAATCGTGTACGAAAATAAAAACTCCAAAATACATTCGGAACTGAACCGAACGCGCTCTGGCTCTGCTCAGTTCACTGGGGGGGTTAGATAAGAAAAGAAAAAAAAAGCAGATAGGTTACAGACTTATCTGGTGAAAAGAAGGCTTTGCTTTAGTTTTAAACGTTGACGTCTTATTTTTGATAAAAAAGGACAGAAGCTGAAAAATGTAAAAACCTAAATCACACGAACTGAACTCTCACAACACTCTCCCTCCCCTCCCTCCTGAGGGTCACGGTGGTCTTTGTTTGGTTGACGGTCTAAGTTCTGATCCAAGCACTTCTCCCTGGATGCACCGCTGCCTCTAATGTTACTGTTTAAGTGTTGCTGATGCTGCAAGAAGAGAGATTATCCAATCAAATGAGATGAGATGCAAACCACAGTTCACTCTGTGCACAAACGCCTTGTTTCACGTGCAAAAGCTTTAGCTGAAAATTAAACGCCAGTCATAATCACTCAGGCCTCATTGATTGGCTGATGTTACAGATTTCTACATGCAGCACTTTGTAAAGATGAAGAACATTGAAACGGCAAAAATAAATAAATATAAAAGAAGTTAGCTTCTTGGAAATATTGTAAATACACGATGCAAGATCATATTTTCTTCCTGTTTTTGGCACGTATCTCCTGCAATTCTTGTGCTTTTTTAAAATTTCATTTATCAAAACATTCAGCTCCTTCACGACATTCTGGCTACAACTTTTGATATTTCTGCTATTTATACTTTTTTAACTATTTCACTTTTTTGGCCACATGTTTCCAATTTAAAATGAAAGAAGTTGTTTAAAACATCCTTAAAATTGTTCAAAAATGTTTATAAATCTTTACAAATTTACACTTTTTGTTCTGGTTCTCCTCTTTTTAACTTCCTACTGCTATTTCAGCTTTATGTGCTAATTTTAGCTTTTTCTGCTATTTTAGCTATAATTCTGCATTTTTCTGCAATTTTTTAATTTTTTGCACCTTTTTCCTGCTAATTTGAGCTATTTATGCATCATAAAGCTGCTTTCAGCTATTTTAATATAGAATATATTGATACCTTTAGCTAGTTTTTAAGCAAATTTGAGCTATCTTTCTGCTCCTTTCAGCTATTTTTTTACTAAGTTAATATTTTTATGCTTCTGTCAGCTTTTTAAATTGAACTTGAATTACAAAAACATTTTCAGCTTTTCCAGCAGCTTTCAGTTGAAGTTTTCAGCAATAAGTATTTCGTACTTTTCCCAGGAAATGCAATTTCTCTAGTTATTACTTTTGATCGATACTTTCAGTAATAATCTTTTACCTGATTGTTTATTTAAAGGTTTGTTAATAATCTTTAACACAAAAAAAAACACTCTTTCCTTTCTTGTAGCTATCCCTGCAGCTCTGTTAGTCATTTCTATTTTTTCCCCCCACAAAATCAAAATACCTCCATCTTTAATATCCACATCACCGCCCTCGACCAATCATCTTTTGTCTTGTTTTTTCTGCAGGAATGAGCTGAAAGTCCTCATTCTTTAGATTTCAAAATATTGTGTCACTGAGCTTTTCAGACTGCCTTTCATGCAACACTCCTCTTCCTCCTCTTCATCCATCTTTTCCAGGTCATCTCAACCCTCTCAGCCTTTTCCTGCTGTGSCACCACCAGCTGAGATGCTCTCTTCGCTCCTCACGAGGGTACACRCAATTATAGCTGTAATTTTATTTTTTTACTTTCCMCCTGTTTTCCTTTTTCTCCTCTCAGGTATTCATATTCCCATTCTTTTGCATTTGTTAGCTGTCCTCTCATCCCTGAGCTGATTGGAGCAGAACCATCCTTCCTGAGTTCAGCTGAAGAGAGAGTTTATCCTCTCGACTGTCTCCTCTCATATCGGAGAAAGTGAAGAATGAACACAGTTTCTGCTGACTGACTGTAAATAACAGGATTGTGAGACTGAACTGGATTCATTAATGAAAATAAAAACTAWATACTGCCAACAGTTTTACAAYAGACCCCATATTTGAGGAGGGGGCTCCATCTAAAAAGGGGGTGCAACATTTTTTCTTTACACTAWGTCACGAAAATAGAACTAAAGAATTGCATGAATGCTAATTGATATTTGCAGAAAAAAAGAAATTATGTGCAAAAAAACTGCAATTTGTTGTAAATAGCCTAAAAAGGCTAAAATGCTAAAATGTAACTGAAAAGCTGAATCAGAAGCCAGAAGCACATCCTTGCTGAATGAAAGAATTCGCTAAAATGATCACAAAAAGGTGAATTTAGCTGAAAAAGTCTAACATTAGCTAAAAAATAGCTTAAATTGCAGAAACCAGCTGAAAGAAGCATAAAAGGATAAAATTAGAAAGAATCTGACAGAAGCACAAGTTTTTCTTAAGAAAAATAACCAAAAAGAGCAGAAAAATAGCTAAAAAAAATGCTGGAATAAAAACTAACATTAGCAAAAAAAAAAAAAAGAAGCTGAAGGAAGCTAAATTTAGCACAAAGGACCTAAAAACAGCAAAACCAGAACAAAAAGTGTAAATTACAGGTAGAGTTGAACTATTTTGAACGATTTTAAGGTTGTTGAAATATTTTTCAATGGAAAAAAATGGCTGAAAAAACAAAAGTCAGGGCTKGAATGTTCTGAAGAAGCTGAAGGTTTTGATGCATGAATTGTTGATGCCAGATTATCTGTGGATTAACTTTACTCCTTGGTAGTTTGAGAATTTAAGATTCTTTAAGAGCTGATGGTTCCATGTTACATTTCTGTATTTGAAATTAATTTGACTATTTTTTTATTGTTTGTGTGTCTTTGTTGTTGTTTTATCTGCTCATTTGGCTGAATTATGAAGCACRTTGTTCAGCTTCTGTTTTATGTCCTACAGAAATAACCTGACATTGTTTTTTGTAGATCAAACTTTTCTTCAAGCCACAACATTGTGATCTCAAGCCTGTTTTCTTGGTGAACCTTTACTCTTTGCCTACACCCCGTCTGGTTTTTGTGATCTCAGATTTAATGGTCTTGACCCAAGCCTGAGTCCCGACCCCTCTCTGCCAGTAGATGCCCTGTTAACAGACCCAGGACCGTCTCTTCCCCCATCGCCCCAGAATCTCTCACATCTGCATTCGGTCCTTCACCGAGACGCTGCAGAGGTTTCTSTTCATTCTGKTTGCTGTTTCTGAACAGCTGTAGAACAGTCGGTGATGTTTTAACTGATGAGAACGAAGCCTGAAGCTGAAGAGGCAGGAAGCTGTGCAGTCTGTGTGGCTGAGACTCACCTGCGGTCAGGCAGGATGGGGACCCTCCAGCCTTTGATGAAGCTCAGGCTGTTGTCGGTGAGCTCCACCTTCAGGGGCAGTTTGGGCACCCAGACGGTCAGCTCCAGCGGCGCGCTCAGGTGCTCGTAGCTGAAGATGACCCTGGCGTTCATGGAGCCCCGCGTCTCTTTCCCRTTCACAAACACGTAGTCGCAGTTCATGGAAACCTGGAAGAGATCACGGTCAGGCGTCAGAGACCGTCTGATAACGATGGCAGCACAGAATCTGGGATGATGTATGACTCAACAGCTGGAAAGGCTGAAAAACAGATATTTGCTTCACCTTAAAGTAACAGAATGACTGCAGATATCTCTCTTTGATACAGCTACAGAATAGAGAAAAAGCAGCTGTTTATCTTTAAAAAGCAGACTGTAACTTTGTGTTTGTGGCTCCGGAGTTTGAAGTTTTTATTTATTTATCTTCCATCCAGGTGATTTTTTCAGCCCTGAGACGAAGCATGGAACAAATCAGTGAAACTCAGCTCTTGTGTTGGGGTCAGAATAAAAACCTGCCGGATTTTCAGCCTCGGCAGAACAAAGCTGAGAACAACTGCTGTAAACAAACAAACAAACAAAAAAAAGCTCAGTGGCTGCGGCTCTTTAATCCCATTTGCATCCTTTATGCAGTCAAATTAGAGCTTCTCTGTAACCCGGTGTTTGTCGAGCTCGTGCAGAACAGATCGAGCATTTAAACCACCGTCACCTCTCCTGTAATGATCTGGCAGCTAATCTGGCAGGAAAAAGCTTTTAGGCAAACATGTCACTCCTCTGACA
>NW_013952423.1:1995469-1997331 GCF_001266775.1 Austrofundulus limnaeus
ATATATATATATATGACAGATGCAAAGAAAGTAAAGTAAAATCATATTCTCTCGTTCTCCTCCAGCTGGTGATACAGAACAGGATGTAAAGTGAACAGTAGACCTCAGCCAGCTCGGGTTAATCCCAGCAGAGTTTGCTGGACGCTGCACAAACACACTCATGGAAACGTGCTGCTCCGGCTGCAGAACCACTTCAGTCCCTGCAGCTCGAGCTGCTGATGAACTTGGCTGGCTAATTGCAAGTCAAAAGCTGTTAGCAACTCCGGGTATCAGTGGTCCTGCGGGGGCCTGCTGAGCAGGGCTTTGACACACTGAGCCACCACATGCCGCCGCCGCGTTGCTGCTAATGCTCTGTGGCATCCTCCGCGGTGCCAGCAGATTGTCTGGGTGGAGACGCATCATCAGAACTGGCACCGGCTCACTCTGGCTGCTGGTCCCGGGGAGCAGCGTGAAGGACTGGTGGGGTTAGGAAAGGTGAGATCACCTCGGGGCTTCTCACACATTTAGTCCATGGCATTAACTGAATTAATTTCCCGAGTAAAGTCAGCAGCTTCTGTCTTTTAATCGCCTGCRATTTCACCGTGAGGCGACCACTCACAGCCTGTAGCATCACATAGAGTTCTGGAGGAGTTCAGCCACGTTCTGCAGGGAGAACACGGCAATACTGAAGGTTTGTGTTGCAAAAACACATCCTGCCTTTAAATCTGCTGCTCATTATTTACATCTGACATTAACACTTTCATATAAAGTCATTTTTCAACATTAGATATGATTATGATTATATCAATTCTCCAATTTTATGAAAAAAAAAGAATTCTCCAATTTTACATACAAATTTTCACCTTTTGCTTTACTCTGAACCCTAAAACTGCACAACATCAATGAAGTGATCAAATTTCTCAAAAGGAGAATGACTGAGTTTTGGACATTTTTAATGAAAATCTAATTTTGGCAAATATATATAATTTACACAAAAAGTAAGGAAATTTAAYGTTTGGTAGGTTATTTTGTTGCAACACTTCTTGGTAATAAATCTTATAGCAGCACCTGGGGAGACCAGAAGCTCAAAACAAGTCAATAACAGCAAAATCAGCTGTTTTGCCGAGATTTGGCAATTTTTTCACATRTGCAATCCACATGTGTGCARCTCTACTGCTCATCCCKCAAATGCATGATMCTTACAAATGTGGTTCAGTTTAAAAGACAGGCTTTCCAAAAGTATAAGATTTATTGCTGAGAAGCATTGTTACAACAAAAAATAATAATCTACTGAACACAAATAACCTTATTTTCTGTGAGTAAGTTTATAATTAAATACAATAACATCATTCAGTAGCAATACTGTATATTTTATTTACTTTGGATGTGTGTTTATAGAGGAAAGTCAGTGTGTCCTGACTCTGTTTCTTTTTAATTAGAATTTTATTCTAACAAGTTTAACTTATTAGGTTTTTACATGAACAAACCAATCAGTAGTAATAATTAAATAAACTGAAACACGCTAACATTACATTACACCAGATAATAAAACACCTGGTAGGAACTGTAAGTTTTAAATGATAAACATGCTAAAACTACATAAGAAACCTACAATAAAAGTTATTATACAGATTAAAATGAGAGGTTACCATGTTACGTCTTGCATGTAAATCTTCCTGATGGCACAGGAGGCATTTCTACGGAAGCGTATTGCTATCACGCAGGGAAAAAAAAAATCCGAGCGCTATCACGTTATAACGTGATACGTATCTTGTTAAAACGTGATAGTATCTTGTTAAAACGTGATAGTTATCTTGTTAAAACGTGATAGTATCTTGTTAAAACGTGATACGTATCACGTTTTAACGTGATAGTATCTCGTT
>NW_013952423.1:1998437-2004791 GCF_001266775.1 Austrofundulus limnaeus
ATACGTATCTTGTTAAAACGTGATACGTATCTTGTTAAAACGTGATAGTTATCTTGTTAAAACGTGATAGTTATCTTGTTAAAACGTGATAGTTATCTTGTTAAAACGTGATAGTATCTTGTTAAAACGTGATACGTATCACGTTTTAACGTGATAGTGCTCTGATTTTTTTCCTGCCTGATAGCAACACGCTTCCGTACATTTCAACAAAAAAGAGAAACAAAATAACCAAAAATCCTTCATGCAAACTGGTTTTAAATGATGAAAAACTGTAATTAATTTGGTAAAAATTTAAAAAGATGATTTCTAATTGTTGCACCTGCAGGCGATGCTTTGTTCTTCTTTTGTCAAACACGAAAAAAAAAGTGATTTGCTCTCCGATGATTCCGACGTTTAAAAACTCTCCCAACATGAATGAAATGGGTGCAAATGGAAGCAGGAGCCCTCCTGGTGGCTCTAACACCACAATCTGTGTGTTTCCAAACAGAAACCTCAACCAGCCCAGACTTTTATGTTCAAATTAAATGTTGAACTAAATTAATTGCCCCAGCRTTCTGACGAATGGAGGCTCTGTTTAGGGGATAATGTGTGCGTGCTTCAGCGCAGACTGAACGCTGACATATGGTTAGCACTGCTGGGAACGTGTCGCCGAGTTGTTATGAAATTCTTCTCGGGGTGATGAATGTGTTTTCTCCTCCGGAGCAGAGAAACCAATGAGTTCATTCAGCTCTGTTAGCTAAATGAACCAGCCCCCATTAGCCTGTTGTTGGTGTTATTGATGATGATGAGGGGGAAAATTAACCATTGTTGTGGGAGTTTAGACTCTTTTGTTTGGATGTAATAAAGAACTATCATCACTTGATGAGGATACATGAGTCCTTTGCCAAAACTCTGCAGGTATTTTACCGTCCTGATGAATTAGTTTTATTTCCAAAGATCTGACGACAAAAAAAGTTAGCTTGTTTTATTGTAGCTTGGAGGAGGAGAAATAAAAGATAAATATTATAAAATACTTTCATCAAAAACCAACAAATCTTCTTTATTTCTAAATTAGACATAATAAAGTAACTGGGTTTATTTTTTTCTGTATTTTAATTTGTTTTTTATGTGATCAAGTTTAGTTTTCTGAGTTCTAATTAGTTTTGTTCCAGTTTTATTTTGTTCACATGCTTTATTCTGATTTCTAATCAAAACAGTTGGTTTTCATCTGAATGATTCACTCAGTGAAAACGTAACGCTGCAGGAGTTCAGGACAGAAAGTAACAAATATTGCGCTAACAAAATATAAAGCCTGTTTTTGCTTTAATTGTTAAAATGAAAAATTGTAGCCTTTTTTAATTTTGCACATATTGTTTTTTCTAATTTATTTTTAAAACTAAAAACTAACACCTAATTTACACTAGAAGTGGTCCAACCTCGGCAGCAAATTCATTGATTATAATGGCTGTGAGAGTATTTACAGTGGCTCCACATGGCGCATCAACAGGAAGGAACAAGCTCAACATCGATATTTTCAAAGTAATTCAAAAAAGCCAGACTACTTTTCTCTAAATCTCAGCTATATTAATAAAAATATGGATATATTTCTACACAAATGCCGTCAAAATGTATTGTTCTCTTCGGGAAGCAGATGGCAACATGTAGCAGCATGTATACACGTTGATTTTATTGTGAAATCAAAAGTTTCAAGAAGATGAAAGCGATGCAGTTTCAACCAAAGATGTCAAAAGCCTTTATATATGGTTATAACTGTGTTGGGAGTCTGTCTTCYCCAGAATGAATTGTTTTGCTCTGATTTCCACATTCATTACTGGATTTATCGCGCAATCTCACATTTTCTGTACAAGCATCTCGGACTGTGCTTCTGTGCTTCACACCAAAGCAAATCAGAGGGGATCTAGGGGTAAAATGGGGTTGAAACAAAACAAAACCAAACAAAACCCAAACAAAAACAAAACACCAGATTAGTCGATTTTCTCTCATTTTATTTTGAAATGTGAAAGCCAAAGAGCAAACGGAACACAGATTCATTTTGACCTGACAGTTTTCCTGTTTTTAACCTATATCCTGTATTTTTTAAAGTTGCTAAATTTGGACTTGAGCTGAAGGTAAACGTGTCACAGTGAGGAAGAGGAGGAGGATGCAGCAGAGAGCCTTCAGCAGGGTACAGTATGCATGCAGGATGACCACAGGCGCGTGATGTGATGTGCAGACACGGGGCCTTATCTCTGGCTTCAGATGGATTACATGAGTCACAACGCCACGGGAGACAACGATCGGGTGGGGGGGGGTGGGGGGGGGGCACTGCTGTCCACGAGGGCCAGCAAATACGTCCTGCCCTATAAAACCCTGTCACACTTGTGTTTGTCTCCTGCTCCCTCCACCTCGTACGACAACACTGCAGACACTCAGGTTGGCTTATCTGCAGGCTCTTCACTGCAGCTTCGTTATTTCCACAGAACAAACTAAATAAATAAAAGTGACGGTGAAGAAAAATGACAGCATCTCACCTATTTTTACTCTCACAGTTAGAATACAACAGCCTGTAGGCTGGCAAATATCCAAATGAGAGCGCTCGACTCAAAATAAAGCTTTTTTTTCCCCCACAGAGGAAGTCTTTTTGTTTAAAGGCWGTCTGAGTTGCAGTTTTATGACACGAGGCCAGCAGGAGATGTGACGGTGTTTTAAAATGATTTGTGCTGCACCAATCAGGAGGGCTCCTTGGCAAAAAGGAGGAAAAACTGCAATGAAGAAATGTGATTAGAGAATAAAGCGAAAAAAACAGTGCAGTGTTAGACCTTTTCCAGCCTCCCTCCTTTTTTTCTTTCTTTTTTTTTTATTGAACTGTCATGACTCATGCATTTCCTGGGCTTGAAGGGCTCATTTTAAATTAGTCGAGAATGCTCAATGGCAGGATCACCGGAGCAAGCCCACTCAATATCACACGGCCTGGCGCCTTGTCTTTAATGGATCGTGAAAAATGATGAATGACGTGCTGAGGTCGGCCATCCCAGAGCAACACCTGCCCTGTTTTTTTTTTTTCTTTTCATATTGACAGCACAACACTGAGGCCCAACTGCAGCCCCTTCCACTCCCCGAACCAGGTCCATACAGTGAGACATATTGATCTGAAATCTGCTGTGACTCTAATTTATAATTTCATTTGTTCTCCCTGGAGCTTTTAACTTATTAACTGTTACAGAGTTGAGCACAAGATGCTACAGAGAGCCGGAGGATGCTAACATCAGAGGAAATAAACTCTGCCTCACCTGCTGAACCATAAAAACCTTTAAAGTGCACGTTACATGCATGTGCTTCAAATACAACAAGTCAAACAAAACATCTTTCTAGTTAAGAAACTTAATACACATCATTTTACCTATTTTGTCACATATTTGGCATATTTTCTTTTGAACTTGGCTCAGTAAAAGGGAAACAGGAAGTGACATCAAACAGAAACTCTTGAAAAAACAAAACTCTTTGGTCTTTGTTTCTTAAACTATTATTTGAACTCTGACTCTTCCTCATCTCTGATAGTGACTTGAAATAATTTAAAGCAACATCAGATTCTTCTCTGCAGTGTTGTTAGCTAGCAACACTGCTCACATGCAGGCATTCCCCTTTGACATCACTTCCTGTTGCTTCACATGTGAATATCTCAAGAACGGTTCATTTTAGCGATGTGAAATTTGTTTTGCAACACACTATTAATGTTATATTTTCAAAAATCAATTCATATTTAATACAAACAATTTGATGTCACAGGCACTTTAAACTTTTAAACTAATAGTTTTAAACTAAAATCCTTTTAAGTTAAATTATAGATGGACCTGATTGATCCAGCTTTGAAAATAACTAAATTTATTGCAATATTAATCCGCTTTTATCACGCCAAAGTTGAGTGAATACTAAGACGTTTTGCTAATATAYAATGTTGACTCTGACAGCTCGTGCCAAGGTTTTAAAACAAAATATTGCACCTATTCTTTGAGCACGTTGAGGCTCAGCTGCGACCACAATAAATGCTAGCTARATATCTGTAAAACAAGAGAAAGCCAGCTGCTGAGACAACCACTAGAAGATTAAAATCCATCAWGAKATATTTTGCTAACAGAGAGACAAACAAACTTAACTTTGGCTGTGGAAAATAACAGTTTAAATGAATTGATACCAGATTGAACCAGTTAAAAAATGTAAAGCGTTTCCAACCATCAGTTAAATGTCTTACTTAAATGAACCTACAGCTTTTACTCAGAGAAAAGARAAAGAAACTGAATTATTAGAGGTTGTTATTAGTTGTCGGGTTCTCTGAATAAAACAAATTKTTGTCGCCTGTTTGCTGCTGTCAGACTCTCTGACTGTAACACATCAAGGCAAATGAAAAATAAATGAAGTTCCTCTGGCAGCGGCTCCTTCCAGCGCCTCTGATGTGGAGAACCCAACCGTCGGAGAAGAACCAGGAGGAACGAAACGACGGCTGCTTGTACAGTTGCTGTGGTTACCGKTCTGCAGGGTCTCCTCTGCAGGGAGAGGGGCTTCAGGAGCTAAATTCTGCCTAAAAGTGTTTTGAAGGTGAGCAGGGTGAAAAAAAAAAACCAGATCAGATTTCCTCCTGCTACTTGTAAAGTAGCAGGAGAAAAATTCAGCCTTTAAATGGTTTTTATATTTTTTTTGTAATTTAATTACCTGTGTCCTCTTTGCTATTATGGCATTTAGCACAGCTAAGTGACCAGAATAAACACTAAAACTGGCTAAAATGTAGTGAGTTTTAAAGATAATAAGCTGAAATTTGGTGTGGTAGTGGCTGAGAGTCATCCCAGTCACACACTCTGAGGGCTTAAAGTTATTTCTTCTTACAACCCTTACAGGGGAGAGAAATTTCCAGCGACTTCCTCAGAAACCTCATGCTGATTAAAAAGAATTTAACCCCTAAATACCATGGGAATAACTGCTTTTTTATTGTTTTTTTATTGTTTATGCTTGCTTTACTGACCTTATGTGTAAATATGCACTTTCTTTTAATGAAACAACATAATTAACAATTTATTGTAATTTGATTTATGTTATAACAGTTATGAGCAGCAAACTTTATTTACATCAAGTTTACAAGGAACCATTTTTCATATTTGTTTGTTTTTTTTTTGTAAACTTTTATGCTTTTATTTTGATGTCACAGTTTAAAAAACACCTCATGAGACCTGAGCCTTTTCTGGATGTTCTTTTTTTCTTTCTCTAAGATACAGGGGATTAGTAGGACCTAATGATATAATAACTAGACCCTGTCATGGTACAGGAAGTGTTCCCCCTCAAAATATGATGTCMTCATATGAGGACACTGGGTCTCAAAATGTTACACTTTTTGAGGGATACCTAAGCAATCACCATGCAAAACTTGAGAAACCTCATGTTACATATGTGACATAATTGTAGAAAATCACAGGCCATTTGACCAKAACATCRTTGGTATAATTAACTGGTTGAACAAACGTATCACTTGCAAGAACTATTTGTGGTTGTGAACTGTTCTAAATATTTCCAGATTTGTTTAACAAAAATTTGTGACCAAATATACCACTTAYACTAACTACTTAGATCTCYTTTACGAGGGAGGCCTGGGTCTGAAGGCAACCTATTGTACATGTTTTTGGGGGTGGGGGAAACCGGAGTGCCCAGAGAAAACCCACGCAAGCATGAGGAGAACATGCAAACTCCACACAGAAAGACCCCAGGTCTGAAATGGGGATCGAGCCCAGGACCTTCTTGCTGTGAGGCGTCGGTGCTAACCACTGAGCCGCCGTGCTGCCAATTATAGTCCCAGTGTCCTCAAATGAGGACTTTATCTTTACCGACATTGTACTTTGCTTCACTTGTAAAGAAATGCAATTTTTGCATGTTTTGTAAAGCTAAAGATGCAACTGTGCATAAATATGCTGGTTTCAAACGTGAAATGTAACTTGAATTTTTACTTTTGGCAATATTTTTTACCAGAGTTGTTTTAGAAGCTTTTCACTGGTATCCCTGCCATCTTGTTTTCGCTCAAATGAGTGTAATATTGTCATTAGACCACTACAGGGTGCTGGTAGTGTCCATTAATGAGGACAATGGGTTAAAGTTGAAAAAAATGATGCATCATGGGTAGAGAGGCAAAAATGCAATGTCCACATGAGGACACAGGGTCTCAGGAGGTGGTTTTGAAATATAGTACTGAAGTCTTGATGTATCTCAATAATCCAGGTGGAAAATTCTAAAATTTGTATTTTTTACTGTTTATAGAATTTATTTTCATTTTTAAAGAAATTAATAAAGTTAAACTATACGTGTCCTCTGGATGGGTTCTGTCTCCTGGAGAAAAGA
>NW_013952423.1:2004967-2029551 GCF_001266775.1 Austrofundulus limnaeus
CATTTAAATGATCAAAAACATTTTGGATTTCTGATGTCTTGTTTTTCAGTAGAGCTCCAGGTTACAGAAGGATGGTTTTTAACAAACTGCTTCAGTTTTTAGAGGTTTTCTTTTAGCTTGCCTAAAGTCTTAAAGGGTGAAATTTATGGGCCAAAAATGGAACCAGATGCGAAGCTGCACTGTTTGCACTGTTGCATATTTGAATATATTAACATACATTATTTATCACAGACTCCCTTCCAAAGCTACATCTTTTTCTCCACCATCACTTTCATTAATATCAACAGTGTGACGCATCGCTGCGCTCCGTTCCAAACGTCTTCAATTAGGAGGCAGTGAGGTCTGCCTAAAGCAAAGGTCCACAATATAAATATATATTTAAATTTTCTTCATTACTCATATAGTTTGGTTTTTAAAGTCTGGACCTCTGTGGGCCAGAAGCCGAATCACAGGCCGGATGTAGAAATGAGTAAATTCTAGAAGAGCTGAGAGCCCTGCTCTGTAGAGTCATGCAACCAGCTTAAACTGGATTCATGACTGTTTGGAGTAAAAACAACCAACAGTGTGTCTAACACTCTCTGCAGCTTGTTGAGATCTTTCATTTATTTCATGGACAAACTGGAACTGGTGTGGCTCTCTGGTGGGTCGGCCTCAAGTGTGAGCAACGCTTGTTCCAGTGAACCAGAAGAGACATCCAGCAGAACACACCGGACCAGGGTCGGTCCCGGAGGAGCCGTAGGTGTGGCATTTTTACAAGCATCTAATGGAGCTTTTATAGTTCATTTGTGACCTTATTGATTTATGCGTCGAACCTTTCACGGGTTTTATCTGAGGCGGGAGGCAAGAATCGAATCAGRTACACATGTGGAGCGGGTCAAAATGTGGTTTTTATGCCTTCTTGGAGATGTGCTGTGGAGGGTTAAAGAGATTACATCCTGTCCCAGATTACCGTACYTTTACGATGTCTTCGTTGGACGACTTGCACTGCACAGAGGCGGAGACGTCCGTGACGGCCCCGTTCATCTCTATGGAGACCATTTTGACAGGAATGGCCACAGTGCGTCCGGTCAGAACAGCTGTGTTGATAATCTCGGTGTCCTGCGGAGGGAGAAAATAGACACGGCAATCATGGAGCGGCGAGAGGCAGAGAGCGATTTTCTTTGATATTTCCATCGGCGAGGTTCACATTTAAACACAGTTACCATCACAGCCCCCGTGTCGGCCAGGTGACGCTCTCAGCGCCGGACCAGAACTCATTTCTCTCTGCTTAAAATGTCTCTCATTGGATTTCATCAGCTGACATTTTCATTTTAAGAATTCTTTTTTTTCCCTCCCAATGAGCGAGAGGAGGTAAGAGGCGGTGATGGAAAGGACAGAAAAGTAATTCTTTACTTTAATCATTCTGGAATGCCATTTGTGCTCTTTAAAGCTTAAATATCAGGCTAAAATAAAAAAGGCAAGACATTTACAGTATTGATGCACAGACTGATGCATTTAATCTTAATATGATTGGAGTTTTACCACTTTAGCTTCAAATGGTTGAATTTATCCCAATCTGTTACTCAACATTATGACTTTCCTTTAGTCCTTTTTACCCTGGTTTAATGGTGTTTTCTCCAACAACTGAACACTTTAACCCATCGTTAATCAGGATGCAGCAGCTGCCTTTTTAAAGAGAATAGCTTCAGCTCAAACATACTGCCTGGCCCAAAGAAGAACTCGCCTGTATTTAACTAAGCAAATAGCCTCCTAGTTGATAATTACAKTGTGTGGGATTATCTTTCAGCTGGCAACAAATTATTTAACCCCAACTGATGCAATGAGTTGCTTCTCATCCCGTGGTTGCAGAAAAGATGCTAGACCTGTTTGAGAATAGCTGCGTTTCCATTACAAATGTGCGCAAAACTTTGTCGATATTCTGTCAATGTCGAAAAACACAGTTTCGCAACTGCAGTGTTTCTATTAAGTAAGAAATGCTGTTAAAGTCACGTCTGAATACGTTTGTTTTCATGATACGTCATTACAAACATGGCGATGGATATAAACACATAGCATGTTGCTATCGCGACACTAGCGCTCATCATCAGAGGAAATGTCAGCGTTTTTTATCGAGGCTTTCTAGAGACAAGTCCCTACTTGGGAGCGGCTACGTATGCTGTGTTTTTGGGAAATTGTAGTCGGTGAATTTACTACTTTAGTTTATTTTACTACTTCTGTGATGTTACTACTACTTCTACTTCGTGTTATCTTCTTCGTCATCCCGTTGTTAGCCAGTAGAAACAGCCGGTTGTTGATCACGTGACTCTCGTGATGCGAAAAAAGTGTTTCCATTGCAGTTTTGTGAAAAACACCAATTTCGACACGGCCGAAAAACCACCTCATCCGAGCGCAAAAACATTTTGTCGAAAAACGTAACCTTTTTCGAAATTGACGTGTTTCCATTGAGCAAATTTATTTTCGAAATTCTAATTCGCGCATTTTCATGGTCAATGGAAACACAGATATTGTTACGCATCAAGCAGAGAAAACATCTAAGGAGATTGCAGAAACTACTAAAATCGGGTTAAGAACTGTGCAACACATTAAAAACTGGAATGACAGTGGGACCCATCATCTTCAAAAGACAGGGAAAAAACCATCCTGTATGATCGTGATCGACTATCACTTAAACATTTGGTGAAATCAAATAGAAGAASAACAGTAGAACTCTCTGGGCCATTTTTTAATATTTAATAGTGACAACACAACGGCTTGAAACTTCTAATTTTTATACCAACATATTTGATTTAAAACTGTATTCTTATCTATCGCTTCGTCCACCATTATGAGCAGAAAAAAAATCTCTGGTCGGCCCACAATGCATTTTGGGATATGGTGGGCTGAAAAGGCAACTGTTTAATTGCAGTGTATGTTTTGAATTATYCAATAATACTTAAGAAATATCTAAAACAAAAATCAACTCAATAATTCCAGATGTGATCTCTTTAGCATTTTCAGGCTGTGGATTGTGGTTAAACCTGATGATTAGGTTCTTTCAAAGAACCAAACTTAGGTTTTATCAACTCAGACTATCAAACAGCAACAAAAAACAACAGCTAATGATGTCATGTGACACGAGTCAGTCTAACAAACACACACTACGGTTCACAATGAATAATTTAAAGTTTGTTCTGTGGTCCATCCTTTAGATCACACACGGGCAAATCAGTTTGTTACAAGAAAATACAGTTATCCTCCTTCATGCTAAAGCAGCAGCTCTGATCACAACCACCATATTTAGCATTTATTTTCCATCTGCTAACTGTAAAGTCTGTCTTGTTGTAAACTTCGGRGCTACGATCTGTTCAGTAATTGAGGGAATATCACAAACACTCAACTCTGAGTTCTGTCACCATTTCTGTTTCACCAGAAACATAAAAAACACTTGGTCACATTTTCTAAATTCATTCAGTTTGTTTTCATGTTTGACATCATCACGTCTGATGCTGTACAGTAGCTTCCTTTCATGAAAAGTTGGTTTCGCCACCTAAAAAAACAAGATCTTCACGCTTTGACTCCTAACTGTATAAAACAGCATCAGGCAATCAACAGTGTGAACTTCTATCAAGGCTCACTTCTTAATATTTYACATAGTTTGCATGAAATAATAACGAACTTGTATGGAAGTCTGAGTATCTCCAGTAAGAAATGAAAAGTTAGAGCTGTAGCACAAAATCAACTGATTATTTATTGCTAATGTTTTATTAGCACAAGTCTGTGTTTTGATTGAAATATTTACAATCTGCTGCTTTAAAAGCGGAATGTAACTGCTTCTGTTTATTTGTATGTTTGTTGGCAAAACATCGCCAGAAAAATGTCTTTAAGTCGGACAAATTAACAAATGTTGAGCTAAAATCTGGTGCTGAAGTAGCTGAGAGAAACTTCTTTTAATTGTTGACCTGCCGTGTCACCAACCCACAAAACAAACAAACAAACAAACAAACAAACAATAACGGACTGCTTCAATACAAGTGGATCTAAATTGGGAGAAACTATTTCCAGGGGAGAAACAACAGTTATACATGACTAAATGGAGAATAAAAGGTGATTTACATTAACTAAACAGACAATATTTACAAACAAATACAAATGAAATATAGTTAATTTAATACCCATAATTATTATCCAAACTTAAAAAACACTATACTGATAACCCCACCGCCCTTTCCAACTATTTCCTGTTATGGTGCATTTGTCTGCACACCTGCTGGGAGTGGTAAGTATTTACAYGACTATGATGTCATACTTTCATCCTTTGAACTGTTTGCTTTTATGTTATTGCAGTTCAAACAAGTGTCTATTCAAATACTTAAAAGGTAAAGTTTAGGTTTGTAGTTTATGTTTTCACARAGGGAATGACAAGAAGAGGCCTGCTAATGAAGACACACCCACACACACTCAAACAACCAAAACAAACTAATTAAAAACCCAATGGCTGTATAGTTATTTAAAGTGGGCGGGGCTATGTCATGTTATGTCATTCAAGTGTCACTTTGACTCATTCATGCATGTTTAAAAAGTCATTGAATCTCCTGTGGTAGCCATGTGGAGCAGCCTTAACACTTTCKGATACAAAGCTCCRCCTATTTACACAAAGCTCCTCCCTGGAGCTCAGTCAGAGGGCATTGTTGTGAAGATGGACTGWGATGCAAAMWCAAATTTATTTTTGATTTATACAGCTTTTCCTGAAAAACTGAATGTAACACATTTACTTGATTGTGATTTAGAATACACCCCCACCCCCTTTAACTCGTCTATACAACTGTGTTTTTACTGACAATTAAGCATCTGACATATAAATGTAAMAGTGGCTCATTGTTACATCTRTGAACCCGTCGGGTTTACAGTTTTTACCAAAGTGAAAGGAGCCGTCGTCCTAATGGAGAGGAGATAACTGCAGCGCTGTCGCCTCTTTCAGACCCTGAGACGTACGCCACTGTGTGATTAACTGTTTTCATGTTTTTCTTTTGAGACAAACTCAGAAAAAGGCCTCCATCTGCAGCTGCWGAATCCGCTCCGGTACAGAACATCCTCATCTGTCCAGACAGCAGCGGGCCATGAAATGTTAAGCAAAACAGGCCAAGAACGCAGAGTCTGCCTGMAACTTTAAACACATTGATGTTTCCTCAAAGTCCAGCACACTTAAATWATAAATCCAATCAATGCAGTTTTGTACTTGTAACATATTCTCTGTTTACTGAGCCGGTTTCTTGCTGATCACAGGAGTCATCTTGTCTGAAACCAATCAAAGTCTACAGCTTGTTGATCAGTTTACAGTCTCGTAACTAACCTTAATATTTTAGCATAAGCAGCTTCAAAACAAAACCTCTCTTTTTTTCAGTTTTCTAAAGTCTGGCCAGTTTCCAGCATCAAACCCCAGCAGACCTGCGTGGATAACTGACTGCTCTCTGGGGCTAAATCCTGGTTGAAAGACAGCCTTCCTCTGCTCCTCTTCCTGTTTTGGCATCTGTTAGGCTTTTCACTGCACGGGACACTTTCCACATTAATATGTGCAGCAGTGGGAGTTCTAATTAAGCCTACCTAAATTCAGCTCAGAGCGCAAAAACACAGTCATTTCACAAAGTTGTCATTTCGTTTAATTAGGTGTTGAAGGCAGCAAAGCAGGTCCACAAACTCTCACATTCCAGGTATATTTTACTAATTTGTTTGCTTTAACTGTATGGTGTGAAGTAAACCTACAGGAGGGAAATAAAGCTGTCATGGGCTAAACTTTTTCCTTTTTTCTAAGAAAGGAATAATTCAATTTGCCATGTTTTTTTAGAATTTTTAAAATGTTCAAATTATGAAAATAATTTTTCAATGTGTCTTTATCAGACAAAATTGTTATTCTTTTCTGTTTTTACATAAAAGGCTTTCATTATGTCTTTTTATTACCTTATTTTGCACATCATAGAACATTTTACCTCAGTTTTCAGAAGAAAACACAAAAAGATAAAAATGAAATAAATAAATAAAACACCATGTAGCTGTGATGTGGCTGGGAAAACAGAGTGAAACTCTGTTGTGTCTTTCTGTTTTATTTCTATCTCAGAGAAAAGCTGCTCCAACCGGTGAACACAGACAATTAAACAGCTTCTATGGAGAGATGAGGAGCCTAAGCAATAAATAAATAAATAAATAAATAAATAAATAAATAAATAAATAAATAAATAAATAAATAAATAAATAAATAAATAAATAAATAAATAAATAAAAACTGTCTTTAGGGCTATGCAGGATAACTGAGGATGGTAAACTAATGTTAGCTTGTTGCTAACTTGCTGTTGATGTTTAGTTGAACTCGTGTGAAGAAAAAAGTTTCAGTTGTTGCAAACAAATTAAGTAAATTTACTCTCACCTGTCTGTGTCATCTGTCTGTCAATGTCTGTCCTGTGACTTACATAAGGCATATTATCAGAGATGAGTGGTTTAACAAACAGTTCTTTTTGCTCTGAAAAGTTTTGGATAAAACTGAAGAAAAGCAGCACGATTATTTTTACAGAGCATCACTTCAAGTCACTTTATAAAGCTAGAACAAAAGTCTGGTTTTATGAATTATGAAGTGATTAGGAAYGATTTAAGACTTTTGCACAGTGGTGTAAACTAGTAATACGATACATTTTCTTTTGTGTCACCTCATTTTTTCTGGAAAGGATGAAAAAAAACTATATTATTGTGGGTTTTTGATCAGATTTCTTGTTTTCAGCTCATAAATCTCAGATGTTGACAGAATCAAATCTCTTTTTGGAGCAGCTGGATTTTTGCCATAGTCCACAATCCACTCAAAGGAAATGACAGATTAAATCTCATCTATCAATCTGACGACATGYGATCCTGTTACATCTGGAAGTCAGAGCACGATGAGGCGAAAACAACAACTTAAAGGGACTGAATGAGTGGAAATAAAATCATTTGTTATTTATTTTTAACTCATATCTGCTTGTGTTGAACAGCGTCAGCTTTTCTTTAATTGGACGCAGACCTCCTTTTGCAATCTGTTAGAGATCGTTTGTTTTCAGATTATTTAAATTAGCATGGAAATAAATGACAAAACAGCTCATTTTTGCCTAATTTAGATTTAACAAGTTCTTTCAGCAGAAGTCATTGAAAAGCAAAAATCACCAAACAGCCCTAATTACAGAACCAGTGACAGAGGCTGGCTTAATTTTATACACGAGAAGTTCTTTTCTAATGCAAAGTAAAAAATAAATAAACAAAAAAAGCACATTCTGTTGTGYTGCTCCACACATCTGGGGACAATATGCATGAAAATCCCAAATGTGGAGAGGACAAGGGATATTAAGTGAACCTTATGTTTCGACAGATGTGCCGTACACAAAGCCATAACTGCAGCTCAAGTAGATTTAATGGAACCTCATGAGCAGAGCAGCTTTAATTATGCAAATACAAAGCAGACAACGAGAGTCATCATCCTGACACAAGTATCAGGTCTGTTGCTACACACAGGAAAGACTGTTAGTGTTATTTATGTGGCAGCGTGCAACCAGACCAGCATCTTCTTAAAGCTCAACACAAACACAACTAAATGCTCTCGAGGAAAACCAGTCACCTGTTTTTATGACCCTCTGCTGTCCTCTCCGCCTGCGTCCGGCCTTTTAGAGCCATAAATCATCCACCATAAAACATCATTACTGTCAAATACTGTCGTTTCTGTCTTTTCAATGAATAAACCAAAAAACAGCTGAAGGCAGGAGACAATCACATCTTCTTCTGCTTCATCAAAGACCTTTTCTTTCCAGAATCTCTTCACTACATTTCCCACTTYTCACAGACAAAGAAAAGCAACACTMCTAAAAATCACCAAGTCGTCGGCGTAGATGTTGATTATGTTTGTGTTTAATCAACTCGATCGCGCTTTGTTACAGCGACCTCTAAAAATAAACAACCAATAGTTTTCAAAAACAGTTAAATTATGACTCAAGAGTCTAAATGAACCCCTAATTTACACTACATGAGGTTTCACTCCACCACTGTGGAGTGGACCCACACGTTGTGTAAATTTGTAGTCTTCGGAGGTCGCAAAAATGATTTTTTGAAATGATATCAACACTCAGTTTGTGTTTATCCACATGAATTGAGTGATTTAATTGATATATTTAAACGAATGATTCAATAAACGTTATATTGCATCCATATGAGTCGTGWTTTCTTTGTGCTCACCATTGCCAGAGGGATGATGGCCTGGATGTCCCGCTGCACCACCGTCAGCTCCGTCACCACCTTTTCTGAGTCRGGCACCGGGTTCTGGCCCCTGTAGTCGATGTTCCAGTTGATCCTCCGGGTCACAGAGAGGCTGGTGAAGTTCTCCATCTCAAAGTCCAGCTGCATCACCTCCACATTCCCCAACACGTCCCTGACAGAACATAAAGCAGATTCAATGAGAAATAATCAGAACGCTTTCAGTTCTGGACCTGAAATAGTCGACTGGTTGAAATTTGAATTATTATTCATGTCATTTAGTGAGCTGTCAACGTTCTCCTCTGCTGTTAAAGTTACAGTATGTCCACGTTGCATTTGAACTGAAATAAAAGAAATAATGTAATTGTTAGGCCTTGCAAATGTGAAGTAACACAGTGGAAAACCCTCAGAGCTAATTAGAGACGTGTCAGATGATAAACTCTACATTCTTCCTTATTTAAAGGCAGATATAATAAACCTGCAGGGTTTTTTTGGATGTTGTATATCAGCACATAATTACATCCTGTCTTCTCTAGGCTGGTGAACTTTTAAAACCAGTGTCTTTGTTAATGATTAGAAAAATGAGTTAAAGTTTTAGGATTCAAAGTGTTTCTGTTTGAAGCAACATTTTTAAAGAAACCTGCACGGATCGAACCAAAACAAAGACTCAGGTTTTGGTTTCCTGCTCGAGTCGGACCATGTAAASACCCTTCATTCAGTCTACAGAGGAAGAAACACATCTGGGTTTGSTTTGGATTCCTCTCAGATCCACAGAGGTGACATTGATGGAGCATCTTGWAGTTCACAGTCTTCTGCTGTTCGGAAAGAAATCTTTATGCAAAATTCACTTTTTACATGTTTTTATGCTTCAGTTTGGGTCTGTACTGCTCCCAGAAACAGTCCAAGTCAATATGCAAATGTTTTGTTCGTGTCAGCAAATGTTTCTAAAACCTGTGGATTGTTGCGTCACAATCCAAGTAACCTGGCATAACAAGGGCGGAGCTAACAGCAGCTTATTTGCATAAACAGCTTGTTCTGAAGGGAGGTCAGAACAGGCAGAACTGACCAGGTGAAATTTCATCTGAAAACAATTAGTTTTAAATCTAATGAACATGTTTTTTGTCGCCCACAGATGTCCTTTATTGTTCAAGAAACCATAATAGGTCCTCTTTAASTTGCTTATTTGACTAATTTACAGGGAAAATTATTCAAAAAGAGAAAGTAATGACACTTTATTTTTTTAAAAAACACTCCAAAGAGACAAATGTCAGATTTTCATTGTAAATTTTAAACTTTATTTTTAGAACCAACTAATATTACTTAAAATATTTCAGAAAATCTGCACACAGATTATTTTTTTTAATCATGAAGCCTTTTTTTCTCTACGCTGAATAAAAGTTTCTTGTTCAAGGTGACGGAAACAAACATCTTTTTCACTCGGAACATTTAAAACCTCTAAACCGGTTGTGATGTTTGCAAATTAATAAACTGCATGAAGGTCAAATAGACTCCAAGTCTAAATAAATAATTAGTTCATCCTTCAGCTGCCAGTTCACAGAAATGCACCRAAGATTTATTCTTGTTTAAGGTGTTTTTTAGAAACCGAGGGAAAATTAAAGATGGAAAAAAGGAAAGAAAATCGTCAGATTTATATTTATAAATACATTTTTAGTACTAATCCTGAGAATATTCCTGAGCTTCCATGCTCTGTTTAATATTTGTTTTAAAATGTTTCAGCTCCTCTAACTTTGCTAACAGTTCTCTGATAATGAGTCAGATCCAGCTGTGTTTTGTTGATGAAACAGATAAATCTCTGTCAGCTGAAGTGATTGTTTTTGTGCCGATCTAACCTTTCAGTTTTCCTTTGTGTCTCCACTCATCCGTAAAGCTTTAAGTTTCTTTTAACAGCTTAACTCTGAAGAAGTTGTCATAAAGTGTGAATGAATCATTAATTGGCTTTAAACGAAGTGAGCGTATTGTCAATAAACAATCACTGCCTCCTAATCCTGAAGGTAAGGCTTTTCTTTGTGCTGAGACTTTGTGAGGAGATTGCAAATCTTGTTCTGCCTCGGACTTTAAACAGAATGCAGAGGCTGTGACGGCGTATTATGGCCATTTTGCAGATAGAAAAAAAGGAGAAAATCTATTTAAAAAACTCAGAAATTTTGAGATTTATTGATYGCTCTGTGATGGCAGCTCGGCTTGGAGACAGCCCAGAGGAGGAGCTGCTCATAAAAGGAGGTTCTAGGTCCAACCGGTCATTTTTGTTCTCCTCAGTAGCTACAACAAACATCACAAACATGCATTAATGAGTCAAAGCAACACTATGTGTGTTTTTGATGAGGGAATGATGTTATAATGTGAAATAAAGCTCAAAAAAGTGGATTTTAAATGATATTGTCCCTTTAAATCGATCAGAAACGTACTCACGGCTAAAGGATGTTTCCACCTGTTTTCACCTTGAGCATTTTTAATTTGCTCTAGTTTAAAAACTAAAACAGAAACTTCAAACCAGGATTGGATCATTAAASCCAGGGTGTGATTTATGAAATATATATTTGATTTTATGCATTTTATAAACAAATGATGCATGGCCCGATGGACAGGTAAGAGAATTACTGTGACTGAAGCAACAGAGCATCCAACATTTCAAACTTTATACAGCCACGCAACTGATTCGGTAACTGGACATTTCAAAATAAAAGCCTATGAATGATTTAAAAATTCTTTTTCTGTTGTGAAATTCATATCTGCAAAAGGTGCTACAAAATAAAGTTTACTTATTGCTTCAGTGATTCTCCTTCATTTAGCTCTGTCAGCTGAGTGAAGCAGACCCCTCCCAAAAAAATGAACCACAGAAAAATAAAAATTAGATGAGTAGTTAGTGCTTCGTTTGTGCTGTTATGGTTTTTAATATATTAAAGAGTATTTACAAGGGTCATTCAGGGGTCACCATCACTCCAAAATGAAACAAAAATGAACCAAACTAGTCGAATTTGCTTTGTTTGAGCAGGTTTGTGCCATTGAAACAACTGTTTGTGCTGCCATAATTTATTAGATATTACACGTTATAATTTCAGATGATCACGTGTCTGTGACGTCATAAACAATTCAGGCCAAGTCCCGTGATCGTCCGAAATTATAAAGTGTAATATTTAATAAATTATAGGAGCACAAACAATTGTTTCAATGGCACAAACCTGCTGAAACAAAGCACTACAAAATTCGACAAATTTGGTTCATTTTGGAGCGATGGCGACCCCTGAATGACCCTTACAATTAATCTTTAATATATAAAAAAACATAGCAAAACAAATGACATTTTCAAGTGCACAAACGTGCACAAACAAAGCACTAACCACTCATCTAATTTGCATTTTATTTTTCTGTGGTTCATTTTTTGGGAGGGGTCAGCTTCACTCAGCTACCTCTGTCTGATCAGTTTGTCCTTTTTTCATCTGCAAAATGACTAATATGCTGTGGTAGCAGAAGCTGCTGATTTGCTGTGAAGTGAACTTTTTCTTCATCTACAAGATGCATGTGTGATAAAAGCAGAAACCCTACATGTTGGTTTTCTGTAATCCTCGGGTTCAACGAGCCGAACGTTGAAGCGTCCCAGCGGTGGCGCTGGGGAGAATTAAATCCCTCTCCACCCCTGACAGGAGATCCTCCCACCCAAGCCTCACCTCCGGCTGACAGCGCCGCTCGCTGCTCTTCACGACGAGCACAAACCCACCTCTGAAWTCAGCGCCAGAGGCTTTTAATGAAAGCCGGATCAAACCGGGCGCGGTCCCCCGACCACAAAAGGTTCGTCTCAGGAACATCACGATGAGATCTCAGCCTATTTGTCTCGACATCACTCAGTGAAAACAAACACCCCCCTCCCTCCCCCCGCCTATGTGACTCACTGAAGCTGTCATGTCTGCGGCCCGCAGCAGCGAGCGCAGGTACAGCCAGTCTGAAACATAAAAAAATAAAAAAACACGCTCACTGAGAGGGCACGCTGTTTTATACAAGTGACAAGAACATTGTAAATTTAGCAGCAGAAGCAGCGTGGAAATGTCATCCCTGCTTCATGTTCGTTTCAAAGACATCCAGTTCAACTTGACATTTGAGTTCGGAATCAAAGAAACAGATTTCAGGAACTCAGATCTGGTTCTCTGCCGGTGCGTGGCRCTATTAAAGTCCTCGTGCGTTCTCTCCGCTCCATCACRTCGCCTCACGGCCACCAGGCGGGWTGAAAGCAGCTCAACAACACGGTGAACACACCTAATGTGGACGATATTCAGGGAAAACTCAGGGTTTTAATTAACACCAACGATTCAAAGACACCATTAACAGGATTGATCTGAAAACATAGTGAACGATTTGATTTCACAACAAAAGAGTGAGAGAAAGAAAAAAAAAACAGCGTCTGAAGAAAGCCTCGCTCTGCTTCCATTAGGTTAATGATGGATGTTGTGTTTAGGACAAAGTGGATTATTTAAAAATCAGGGCTGGGGGATTTCTCGGCGCTACGGGGGATTTTATTCTTTGATCAGACGTCTGTTTGAAGCGATGAAGAGGAGGAGATCAAAGCACYGCGGGGCGACGAGGACAGGAGGAGAGAAATGCTGAATATAAAAGGTTAAGAAGGAGTATCCTAAAGCTCAGATTATTGATTGGTCAATTATTGACACAGTTTTGGTTTGTTTTGGACTTTTTGCATCTTTTGTTCCATTTAGATCTCATTCTGTTCAAAGGTTAACTTTTTTTCTCTGCTTTGTAAGATATGACTGATCTCCATGTGTTTTTATTCACTCGTTCATCTCTAAGGGTTGTAATAACTAAATACATTTACTTTGTAAAGGTACTCAAGTCATTTTTTTAAAGATTTGTAACTTTACCAATTATTATTTTTTATATGAAACTTTTATTTTGTTGTATTCAAAACATAAAAAAATATAATTTTACTTCTTTACTTTAAAACTGAACACCTCATTACAATTTTCTATATGACTGAACTCATCATGAAAAGTTGTTTCTGCACTTTAAAACAAATAAAGTTTACTGAACCAAACTGGTTCCATTAAACCCAGTTGAGTAAACAGCAATTCTCAATTTACTCAACTCAGTTCAAAACTTCATTTCTTCTTGTTTAAAGCTAAAGGAGATTATTGCCAATTAATTTACATAAGTTCTTTGTCCTAAGATGAAGTGAKAGAAAGAACAGAAGGAAGTATGAAACTGTGTATGTTACTTTAAAACTAATGTACTTTTTGGTGCAAAACTGTGGAACAAAATCAGCTTCACTATAAATCAATTCTAAACACTTTATAAGATAAAAACCATCAATTCTTCAACACTTCTGGGTTAATAATGAGGATGTTTACAATTTAAATTGTAAGTAAATTCTCTCTTTGTTTAGAAAACTCACTTTGTAATTATGAAGGTTCATTGATTATTATTTTCTTCTTCCTGCACATTTCCCTTGTGTTCAGTAATGTAAGAGTTTAATGTTTGTGAATTAGAGGAAATTCTTAAAGCGAGTGAATAAGTGTGTAAAAGTACTTTTATTTTCCTGATTATTGTGAGCAGTTTTATGACATTATTGTTAAATTAGTCATTTTCTGTTAAGGTATTTTTTAAAGTGTACTTTATTCACAGTCCTTGTGTTTGTTTCTTCTGTTGTTACACGACCGTTTATGACTCAGCTGATCTTTATTAAACATTTGATAAACTACACCTGATTCCTAATAATTTTTTTGTGTCCAACTCATCCCCTTATTTTGTGACATTTATAAGTTTATAACTAACCTGAGGCAAAAATAAAGTTTAGAATCTTTCTTTTTATTAAAAAAATAAAGTCCATTTCTCAGGATATCAGGTCTCCTCCGACTCGTCAGAAGTTTGGTGGAAAAATGGTGGAAAATGCGAAACTGCAGCAGATTCTGAAGACCTATTTTCAGCAGACACCGTGTGTGAACTGAATCCTGCTGCTGCTGGGTTCTGCAGAACCAGAAGTGGAATGTACTGCTCGTTAAAAAAAACACCCTTTCACAATAAAACGTCTGCAGACAGACAGATCTGTCATCTGTGAAGCAACACTTTGATAATGTGGAGAATAAAATCAATTATTTTAGGTTCCAGTTTGATCTCAGGTGGTAACTGGAGACGTGTTTAATGCCAGGTGTGTGTATGTGTGTGTATGTGTGTTGCCTTTAAAGGAGAGCACAAAGTCAGAACTGAATGCAATCAATCATGAAGGAAAACCTTCAAAATCAGGAACTAATTAGTTCTTCAACAGTGTTAAAATGCACACAAAAATGTTTTTATGAAGATGTTTGATTTTTTCTCAAATACTCTCATGAGCAGTTCTTTAAAAGAGAGAAAAAAATGAGCCAGAGATGCTGTTAAATGACCGACTGTCTCTAGCCTGACTGCAACATTGTTGCTGCCTGAGTGTTTTCTGAGAACATTATTTATTCCGGGGCCACTGACAGCGGATCAATAACGCATTTGTTCATGTGCTGTTTTACCAAGCAGCTGCTGTTAGAGGCGGGAAGAAGAGAAAAGTTAAACAGATCCAGCACTTGACTACAGTTTGATCCGATGAGGAGCAGAACATAATCCAGACAGCAGTTGATGAAGACGGCCTGCAGGGAAAACATGGCTGCCTCCTCTCCTCACACTCAGGTGAGCTCTCCGAAATCAAACCAGATGTTGGAACAGATCAGCGTTCATCGGTGCGATGCTGACGGGACGAAGGTTTGTCTTTAAAACATGGTCAGAACTGATTATTGTGTGAATGCTTCACAGCATTCACTCTATTCAGATCATTTTTTCTTCCGTATGTTTTTCAGCATCTAACTAACTAATTTTTCTGTTATTTCAACAATTTATATATCAAAACGTTCAGCTCATTTATGACAATCCTGCTATGACTTTTGGTATTTCAGCTATTTTTTATTTTTTCAGCTATTTCCCTTTTTTTTTTTTTAGCAATTTTTTGCCATTGAACATGAATAAAGTTGTTTTCAACATCCTTAAAATCTTTTAAAACGTTTTTAAATTTTTAAAGCACCTTACACATTTTGTTCTGGTTCTGCTCTTTTTCACTTGTGCTAATTTTAGATACTTTTTGCTATACTTTTAGCTTTTATTTCTGCTATTTCAGCTAAAATTCTTCTGATTTTTTCTACTTTTTTTTCTGTTACTTTGTGCTATTTAAGTGTCTTACAGATGCTTTTTGCTATGTTCAGCTTTTGCTGCAATTTTAGCTGTTAGCTAAAATTGGCTGTTTTAAGCTAAATACACATTTTTTGAAGCGATTACAACTTATTTATGCTAAGTTCAGCAAACTTGTGCTCCTTATGCTTCTTTATGCTAATTAAAAAATTCCAGCTACATTGTAGCTGTTTTATAGAAAATTTCAGCTGTTTTAGCTATTTTACCACAAATTGTCACTGTTTTATACTTTATGCATTTTTTTCTACTAATTGTATTTATTTATTTATCTATGTATTTTTTTTTTTTACAAAACTTTCATTATCTATGTGTTAATTACAACTTCTGGTTGCTACCTTTAGCTTATTCTTATGCTAATTTTAGTTTTTTATGGTATTTCAATTTTACATCTTTTTGCTTTTTCTACTTTTGTGCTATTTTTCTGCAATTTATGCTATTTATGCTTTTTACATATGTTTTCTGATATATTCAGCTATTCTAGCTTTTAGCTGTTTTTTGCTATTTCAACTATATTTTTGCTCCTTTTACTGTTTTTGTGCAAAGTAATTTTTTTTGCTTCTTTCAGCTTTTCAAATTGAACTCACATAAACACTTTTGCTATTAAATATTTTCAGCTTAATTTCAGCAGCTTTCAGCTGAAGTTCTAAGCAAGAAGCATTCACACCAGCAGTTTTGCAGAAAATGCAATTTCTCTCGTCTTCTTGGTTTTTATCTAAACGAGACTCGATGCTCCTCCTGGATGTTTCCCATGAGGTGACAACAGGTTACATCACACAGGTCCCTATTTATAGCAGGAAACGCTCCTGCTGAGGAGTAAATACGAGAGCCTCCTCCATCCATCTCGTCCTCCGCAGCTGGAAGTGCGTCCACAGGGATGCTGCTGCGTTCAAACTCCCAGCGCTCCCTTTTCCAGATCGTTTGAACGCATCACGTCTTTTGATAGATGGTTGCTAATTTTTGGCGGCGTCCCCTCGGCGGCTCCGGGGAAACTTTGCTCCCGTTAATCCCCCGGAGCAGCCGGTGATGGATGCTCTCTTTGCTGATGTGTTTTTAAAAAGGTCTGATTACCTGACTCCAAAAMCAAAATAATTAACATGAACTCTTTACCAAAATAAATATTAGAAATAAAACATTTTGTTGTTTTATTCTCAACAGTCAGCAGCTGCCATCAGAACCTCCAGGAGATAGTTTCTTATTTTATGGATAGATTTCATTATAAAACTCTTATTTCTGATAAAAAAAAGGNGCTTTAATTAGACTGACTGGAAAAGTTCATTTAATGTTTACTTTGAGAGGTTCATTAAATTCTTCTCTTGAATGAAAATATTGTTTTTATGATATTAATAATTTAAAAACAGAATTTAATTGCTTTCATTTAAAAACAGAAATACAAATTACTACAGCTGCCTCAATGTATTTCCTGTTACAGGCAGAGGAGTAGAATAATATATTTTTAGCAAGAGTTATTTTACTTTTAAGACCTAAAYGAGACTGAGGAAACTAATTAAACATGTTGACCTTTTTCTGCACTCAGTTATTTTATCTACACTTTTATTCACCATGATTTCATGATTAAGTTTCATTCTTTAAATAAAAAACTGACTTTTGAGGAAAAACACCTTAAAKTCTTGAGATTTTGAGCTAGTAAAGCTTTTTCTTTTTCCAGCTGGGTAACCTCAATATTCAAATACTATTTGAGGTTTCCTYTTTAAAATGACTTCAAAAATTCCTCATTAAAATGACATAAAATKAGKATTCAGACCAAATATTAATGTATTRTAGTCAAGTCTTTTCTCTGGATCCACTTATRATATCAGAATGGTCCAAATGTARCTTTTAAAGCAGGAACCTGGACGTGTGATTAGGTCATTTTGACCAAATTTKACTTRATCCTCKTTTTGATACAAATGGWCACAAATTATATTTGCATTTTGGATCACTGCCTTTTGATTTTTCAGTAAATCTGTTGTGATCTAACAAAGATTTTTCATKGTTTAATATGAATATTGAGAAAAATAAATGTGGGGGTAATTAAAAGAGGCTAACATTCAAAAACAAGTCTGTTCAGGCTTGGATAAAAAAAACATTATTTTTTGCAAATAAAAACTTCAGATTTTGTAATATTTATTGATGCTCCATCCTGTGCAGAATGATAAAACTCAGAGTTATTTCTTATTAAAACCTCTGGAACTTTGCTCCAGTTTATTTTAGCAGAATTAATCTTTGATGATGTCAAACATGTGGATTTATGRTTTCCAAGAGTTTTTAGCCTGATTCATCATATTTCTAAAAGGCTTATTTAAAAAAAAACTTCTAGTGAGGCAGAAAAAAACAACAACAAATATTAGCTTTATTTTGATACAAAGRTCATTAAGATAGTTTGTAAATGCTGAGACTCAGTTACATCTCTGCWCAWTATTTTGAGCACAAACATAAAGAAAGCCCCCYGAGACTGAAGAAGTTAATGAGCTGCAGGGTCTTTTAGAAATGCAMACAGTTCCTGAATGTTTCGTTCAACTCTTCCAGTGGTTTGTGAGAWATTTTGCTAACAGATGTTGTGCAGCAGAAGGATGAAATAGCCGTCTGTGTTTGCAGAGGTGTGAGGGTGGGTGTGTGGGGACCCCCGGTTGTTGACTTACCCCTGCCTGACTGCTTTGTTCTTGCTCACGTCCACGGTGGTGATGGAATGCTTGGCGCCGGACTGCACCTCCCAGTCCACCTTCCACTGGGCATTCTTGGACTTGGTCTGCACCAGGTTCACCCCCTTCTTAGCTTTGACCCTGCAGAGGAGAACGAGACGTTTCAGCGGAGGGGATGATTTATGAGGTGGGGGGGTCGGAGGTCAGCGCCCCGCGTGTGCGGCGGACCTCCTCCCTGGGTTGCGTCATGGCAAAAGCAATTCCACAGATGAATCGATAACAGAGATGAATGAGGACGGCGGGGCGATGATGCATGAGGGCGGGGGGCTGGGACCGGACCGGGTCAGCAGGTTCTCCTTCGCTTCCTGCAGAAATGGATGGACAAGGCTTCACACAGAACCCGCTGGGCTTTTAGAGCACATTACCTGCAGAACTCTGCTCATGATTCAGTTTGCAGCTCTCTGCAGCTGCATCGTTTCAGATTACTGTGAAATCAAATCATTTTCATATCCCTGACGTTCAAATCTGATCATTTATTCTGAGGAGACCCTAAGGAGACCCCCGACCTGCGGGAGGAGGGTCAAGGTCAACACCTGAATCCCGTTGTAACATGGACTCATGTCGGTCAAACACTTTAATAAACTTTAAATTGTATTTTATTTTTTTCTAAATTCTTTTGGTGAATTATTTCCTTCTGTTAGAAACCAAATCTGAAGTTTTATGTTTTTAATGTTTCAGACACGTTGATTCTTACAGCTGGTGTCATTATGTGTTTTTATTGGTGAGAGAAAATTAAAATGAGAAAAATACTCTTTATTAATTCAAGTCTGATGTTTATGAAAGAGGATTAGGGCCAATGGAAAATAATAATCTTAGAATTCTGACTTTAATCTCTCAAAATTCAGAATATTTTTCCTCAGAATTAGAAAAAAAAGTCAGAATTCTGACTTTAATCTCAGAATTCGTTTACGAAAACAAATTAGGGCCACTGGGAAAAGAAAAAAAWTGACTTTTATCTCAGTATTTTTTTTGATCCCCAGTGGTCCTAATCCTCTTTTGAATTTTTCATAGATGTTTTATCAAACTCCTGTTTGATGCTTTACGTTTTTTAGAGATGATATGAATAAACACCCAGCTTTTCTTGAAGGAAAATCAAAATTTAAATCCTCACATGTTTTATTAAATAAATTTGCAGTTTATGAAACAGAAATCTGTTCAGTTAGAATGACTGTAAAGGTTGAACCCTCTCTTCAAGCAGAATCAGTAATACAGAACCAGATTTAGATGAGGTAAGCTCAGTTACACTACAGGCTTCCAGCAGTGTTGCTGCYGTTCAGCTGTGTAACAAATTATTTGGGACCCTCTCATTCAGGTGGGTTTACAGAGCAGCTCCGGCTGGCAGACGTCCTCTCTGACTTTAGTGAGGCGTGATGTTGAGGCGTCCGCCTCGCAGAATACCAAACAGCTCAGAGTAAGACCACCACGCTCTGATCCCACTTCTTTGGGTTTTGGTTGCTGTGACCACAGAGCCACGGCTGAACGAGTTCACCGATGAAGAAAAACGACTCACAGCCTCGTGGAGTCGATGATCATCGACCCAATGGCTTCGTTTTCATGAAATACAAGCTCGAGATGAATTATTAACGTACAGTATCGTCTCATTTATACATTTCTTTATGCTCTAACTAGCAGTTTGCATCAGCTCCCTGATGTTTCTCTTCAGAAAAGGATCCTAATGAGGAATCAGAACGTAATGATTTTCCCTTGTTTACAGAAAAATGTTTTCTCCTTCAGGCTGCAGCAGGTCCATTTGGAAAAACAAAAGCTCTGACTGACAAACTCTTATCTAAATTGGTTTTTCCTTTTTTCATTCGGCTGAATCTTGAAGGTCTTTTCAGCATCTTTCAGATTGTTCCATTTATTTCTCAGACAGAAAAAAAGTGAAACGTTCTGCACAGAATAATCCAGTCACCAACCTGAGGTGTGGACAGCTCGTCCACGAGTCATGAAAAATAACCAACTTACAGCTGCTTCATTATGTTTTTTTTCCTGTTTGTTTAAAAGCAAACACTAATTTTAAATACCAGTAAATATAAGAACTTCTACCATTTCTTCTTTTGAAAACACAGACCTACTTTCATGATAAATCTTGTACTTTGTGTTGAAGTAGACCATGTTTAAGGCTAGAAAAGTGCTTATATGTGTCTGAGTAATGATGAATGATAGGAAAAGTTTGCAACGTTGCAACTTTTTTTACTGACAAAGACAAAAAGCAAGGAATAAAAGGGAATAAAACCAGCATAAATACAGTATTATTGTAGTTTGGAGGGCAGTTTTTAAGTTCTGTTCCTGCTGGATAATGACSCTGCTGCACTTTTTACGACCTAAACCAAATGTCAGACTCAGGAAATCTAGAAAACCTTCAGAAGTGAAGGAACTCGTGACGATGCTACATTGAACCCCTGAGATAGTGCCCTTTGCTCTCATCATGGTTTAGGTTCTCCGCTGAGGTCAGGTTAAAACTCAAATATCTGGGATCAGGTCTGGGTTGGGATGCTGCCATGATAATCCTGGGCACGAGGCCCCTGCAGCCAGTCCAGTTTCAAATTCTTAATGACCAGGTTATGGATCCCCTGGACCTCCATCTCTAAAACACCACAACCTCGCTATGTTTGCTCAAAACAATTAAAGCATCATGCTCTAATAAGGAGCTCACTGGGGTCTTCATCAGTGCCAAAAACCGTCATCATCTCCTAAACAGTGGARAACGTAGAACAGGATGCTCAGAGCTCATAAGGAGCTGCCTGGACAGAATCCACAGTGTTACAGGGTCTGACAGAAACCTGAAAAAAATCCATCCAGCAACACAAATAAAGTCCCCGGGTAAGAGCCTTGTATCTGAGCCCCCCGAGTCCCTGGTGACCRTTTGCTTTAAGCCGCAGAACAAACCCAATCCACTCAGGGACGGGACAGGCGGCTCCCAGAAGCTGCAGGTTTTACTGCCAGACTCCACAGGAGCTGCTGAGAACTGCCCAGAGAGCCGTAAACACAGAGCTCTGCAGCTGCTGCCACACTTTTTAACAGATTTAAAGTGAGGAAACTCCTGTTTTCCTGGGAMTTTACTTTAAAACAAAAATGAGCAAAAAGTCTGAGCTTATTTTTTTTCGCAGAATCAATATTTCTGTTTAAATTTCTCTAAAACATTTATAGTCCCCACCACTGCAAAGATATCTTACAAAAGAAATCTGTAAAAACACATAAACTTTGAGAAAAGAACACAGCTTTCATTAAATAAATGCAGCTCAAGCAGCGTCTTTTAAAAGGTCCAAACATTCACAAACTGCATCATATTTCCCTCTGTCACTCCCAGCTCCACYCCGTGGCTCCTAACACTATAAAAAGGTACAAAAGGTACAACAGGCAAGGGTTAAATTATTACCCTTTGAAACTAGACTCTTGTTTACAAAGCCAAAATGTCTCCGATTGTTGTCAAGGCTTAACACGATTCAAAGTTAACTAGGACAGGAAGAACCAGTYGGATTGAATTACATTTGGTTTAAATGGAGCATTGTTGACGCCACACAAAGAAATGCGCATTTTTTTTTTTTTTTTACCAAGTAAAACCTTTGGAATGAGTTTTAGAGGAAGATTGAATAAAAAATAAAGAGATTATTTTTATTGCAATAGCTAACATACAGAAATAATTTTATTCATAGAATTAAAACGTTGCACATTGGTTGAAGAATCATTTCTTTTTACATAAACTACATTTTTGTAACATAAAAAATTAACCTGCAAAACATTTCAGCATAAAATATGTCTTTAATGCTTCTTGACTAAAACACCAAACAGTTTTCACTGCATCACTGTGGCTGTTTTTAACACAGAAACTTATGATGCAGCTCATATCTCAAAGCTTGATAACTCAAACTCTTTAATGTCCTCTTCGTCACAGAAATGATACGGGACAGGCCTACTGCTTGGTGTGAAAATACTAAATGGAGGATTGATCTATTGGCACTAAATTACAAGTTAAAATTTTCCACTGAAACATGAGAGTGTGCAGACAGCCTCGTGGATCGGGGGGTCCAATCCGGGCCCCTGAAGACCACTATCCTGCATGTTTGACTTGTTTCTCTGCTCCAACAACAGGCTTCTGCAGAACTTGAAGAGRTAATGCAATCATTGAATCAGGTGTGTTCGAACAGCATTAAGGCAAGTTCAATTTAAAACCTTTTTAATGCAACTTTTAATGAAAATAAAGACTTCACAATAAACATAAATGAAAAAAAAATGGCGACAGTTTTACCCAAATGTTTATTTTAACACAAAACAAGAAGCTGCCAGAGGAATTCAGTAAGTTATCTAAAAAAAATAAAGGTTAACAAGCATCCTTTTTACAATGTGTTCATGTTTTTAGGACCTTGAAAGATTGATTTAAGACATTTTAAGTCTAATCAAGAGCTTATTTTTGGATTGATGAGTTTAGTGCTGTTTGCAGCTGTTCGTTTGCTCCCCAGTTTATACAGCATCATAATGTTGAGCTCATATCCTGTTGTGTTTAAAGTGAGCCTTCCACAAATCTGTTTTAGAAATGAATTGCTGCTCTCTTCTTTTCACCAGAGTTAGAACAGAGCTCTGATAACAAGTAGTTTGGATAATCGCCTGTGGGCCTCCGACCCCCAGTATTTTTTTTATAAATGAACCCTTAACCAAGGCTGAACAGCACTGCCCTCCTTTATCTTACATCTCAAAAAAGATTGGGACACTTTTCTTTATGAGTCGTTAGCGTTCAGTTAGGATATCAAGAGAAAGAGTAGATCTGTGTGGCCAGTTTGACACAACTGCTAACTAAACCTGATTAACTTTAGGAAAAGTTTCAGTTTTGTCCTCAAATGTGAGGCAGAACTCAAATACGGAGGAATCTACACTCAAAGCAGCCTTCCATCACTTATTTTGTTCTTACATCAAATCCTCCACATTAAAGAGAAACACGGTAATTATCTGATGCAGAACGTGGAGATAAAAGAGAAATGTGAAGCRTTTACGGGAAGCACGGAGCTCGTTTTCTTTGATGTGGGTTGAAACRAGGAGACGTCGCTAAACGAGGTGACCCATTTGCTTCTTGATTACTGCGGCTTGTAAAAACCACAGATCCTAACAGATGATAATTACACATCATAGYAGGACGCGGCCATTTCCCACCGCACTTCCTCGGGTTGGGACGGAACCACAGTAAGAGTTGTATTTATTACCCAACGYTCATCAGCAGCTCCTAAAAGCCAAGACATATTCATCCTGAGCTTTTCAGACAGCCTGCACAGAGCGCAGGGGTTTTAATCAGACGGCCCTTTTCACACACTCCRCTCTACTTCTGAACCACAAACGACAGGGGATGGAGCGCTCCCCATGGGACCGCCGCGTGAATCCGGCTCCCCGTGGGACCGTGTTAATGCTGATTAATGACAGAGCATAATGTAAGGGCCGTGCAGCGGGAAGCAGCGAAAACACACGCCCAGATTCTCAGGATCTCCCAGAGTTCCCGCTGCTGCTCCCGTGCGGGGAGGGAGAGTGGAATGGCAGCGTGAGCCACTTCAGCTGAGACACAGCGATTACTTACTCATTTCACACACACACCTTCTGCCATGGCAACACCTACTAGGCTGCGAGTCAGCTGACATACTGTTGAATAGGAGAGCAGTTTGGCCGACACATTCCAGGCCAGATTTACAAAGCGCCTGAGAGGTCCCCTCAGAGTCGGGATTAAAACTACAGAGTAGACCACAGCCTGAAAAATACWTTTTTAAAGTCTTTGTAGAGAAACTGAACATTTTGAAGCACTTTTCATCTCTCTGCACCTGAGCAGGATTTGTAATGAAAACTTTAAAATCTGCTTTTCGTAACATTCTTGTTTAATTCCCAGAAATTTTTTATTATGCATCTGCCCACTGGGACTGGAGGCTCCACCCACTGGGGGATGGAGGCTGTGCCCACTGGAGATGGAGGCTCCGCCCACTGGGGGACGGAAGCTCCACCTACTGGGACTGTAGGCATATTGTTCTCTGGCTGTCAGTAGCAGTGTTTCCATTGCAAATGTGTGCAAAACTTTGTTGACATTCTGTTAACATGGGAAAAAAGTTTCACAACTGCGGTGTTTCCATTAAGTAAGAAATGCTATTAAAGTCAYGTGAATACGTTTGTTCTCATGATAAGTCATTACAAACATGGCGGCGATGGATGTAAACACATAGCATGTTGCTACCACGACACTAGCGCTCATCATCAGAGGAGATGTCGGCGTCTTTTATCGAGGCTTTCCAACTTTCCAGAGACAAGTCCCTACTTGGGAGCGGCTACGTATGCTGTGTTTTTGGGAAATTGTAGTCGGCGAGTTTACTATTTTATACTACTTGGCTGTGTCCAAAACGGCAGGACGGGTCCTCCGAAGGTCGAATTTGTCGGCCGCATACGTCACAGCGC
>NW_013952423.1:2030443-2047061 GCF_001266775.1 Austrofundulus limnaeus
TATAATGAAAACTCTTTCTTCTTTTAAAAACTTKCTTTAAACTCAAGCTTGAGTTTTGCCTTTTATGCCACGTTTAGCTTCCTTTAGCTACTTTTAGACTTTAGMTAGCSTTTTGCTGCTTTYAGTTTTTATTGTAGCATTTTGCTTATTCAATCTTTTAGCTAAAGTTCTGCTTCTTTTAGCCAAAACATCTTAGTTTGCAGTGCTCAGTATTCTTTTGTAAATATAATTCATACTTCTGTATTTATAACTGAGCAAAAAGCAAAACATCTTGAAAAATAAAATTAAATCCAGATGTTCTTGATTGAACTCAGACAAACTCCAGGAGGACAGAGAATCTATAATAACTTTATAAATCCTGCCACCAAATAATTTGTGTCAAATAAAGACTTGTCCTTTAAATAAACAGAATTCATCTATTTTTAGCAAAGCAATCTTTTTAACACGAACAAGTACTTAAAAATATAGAGAGCAGCTGCAAAATAAAGAGCAAAATTCACATTAGGCAAAAATTTAACAAGTCTTTTGTCATCGAAAAAAACTGAATTACAAAATATTTCATTTGTAAATGATTATGACCTTATATGAGCCTGGTTTCATAAAAACATGGATAAAATGTGAATCTAAATGAAGGATAATAAGATAAATATATAAGCATGAATAGATGGTAAAAAACAGGATAATAGTTCTTCATTCAAACCTTCTGGGCTTTCAGTCTGAATGTAAAAACCTCTCAAACGTCAGAGAAAAGACGTGAGTTTTTCTGAGGATTTGGACTCTTCGGCTGCGGATGGCCTGATTTTCAGCAGCAGATTTGTGTGAATGTGGAGATAAATTACAGTAACCTGCCTCATTGTGTCCAGGTTTCCAAACTACAAATGAGCTCTCTGGTGTGGAGGGAAATACTGAGAGCTCTGCGGCAGCRTTGTGAGCTGATCCAGTCCAACCATGGAGATTTTTTTAACAGAAAACCAGCAAAACATTTTCAGAAAGTATAAAGATTTAAATCCAATCATCCGTTAAAGTCAACCTTAAATTTCAATTTTCATCAAGAAATACTTAAAACAGTTGACACTGATCAATCATTTCATGTTTCCTTTTGCTTATTTTTCATTTAAACAATTTATGTTTTTTAAGATTTTAAAAGCTTGTCAAGTTTTTCACAGTGATTTCATGACAGTTCTAGAAACACTTGTGGAAAGTGACGATATTAAAACTTCACTGTTCTAAGTTTGCAGAAGTAAAATGAACAGTTTTAGCAAACAGTTAAATTATTCTTTACTGTTATGTTACTATATTCTATAATACTGTTAGAAGGAAAACAATACAATAATAGGGAGACAATGCATCGTAATTTATTATTTTCTTGGGAAGTTTTGTATTTTGGAAGAATAAATCGTGTCACCATGTTGCATTTTAAGTCTCTACCAGTTTATTTTGATTTTTTACTAGTTAGCATCTTTCCTTTTTTCATAAACTGTATCCTGATGTGGCTGAATTCTAATGCTAATTTCAATTCCATTCATCCAGCCTGCTATCAGTGTGAAGTTTAAAAAGCTTGCCTTTCTGATGGTATGGGGGTGCATTAGTGCCACAGGCTTCTAGAAAGGCACCATCAGTGCTCCCATTTAGCCAAGAATCCAGCAAAGACTCAGGACTGTTGACCAGTTCAGACTCTCCTTCAGAGGATCCAGTTTCCAGATGTTTACTGTGGTTGAAAGCAGTGTTGTATAAAGTAACACAAAGTGATACTTGAGTAAAAGTACAAGTATCTTATCATAAAAATACTTTGGTAAAAGTTAAAGTCTTCTCTAAAAATATTACCCGAGTAAAAGTCTTAAAGTATCTGGTCTTTTTTGTACTTAAGTATCAAAAGTAAATCTCTGACACAAAATCTACTTAAGTATTAAAAGTAAAAGTACTGAGTAAAAATGAGCAGTTAGATTTTCCAAAATGACATTTATTGGGAGGTGACTTCTCCAAAAAATATTTTTCCTAACAGCGTGCAGCTGTGATGGGTTGTGTACAAGCTAATAGTGTGTCAGAATGGTATATATTTATACTTCTCATCCAACCACAATAAAATTCACTCTATCCAGGAGACACAATTTATCAGGATAGTATTTTTAAGTAATAACAACTCAGAATAAAATATCAGTAACAACTTTCTACTTCTTAACTTTTTAAAAATGTAGTGAGTAGAAAGTACAGATAATTGTGTAAAAATGTAATGAGTAAAAGTAAAAAGTATGCTGAAAATTAATTACTCAAGTACAGAAAATCAAAATTTCTACTTAAGTACAGTAAAGAAGTATTTGTACTTAGTTACTTTATAACTCTGTTGAAAGGTGAGAAAAGGCTTCACATGGGAAACATCAGATGTGTTGCTGCCATGAAAAAAATTGCCTCTTTTGTTCCGAAACAAACGCTACAATTTCACAGTTTCAGTTTCACATGAATACTCTGTTCCACTGAGAATATAATCTGAATTTATGAAATTATTGTAATCTTTCATTTACCGTTCACACACTGTTTCCTTTTCAGAATCTGGGTTGTAATTCTGTTCCAGTAAAGCTCTAAAGTAGAAGTTTTGAACTGATGAATCAAGGTAAAATGAACTCTTTAAAGTCTTTAGAGTTTAGCAGCTGATGTTGCGTCTTCTGGTTCTGTGTAGGTGAAAGCCTGTTTGGCCTCAGGGATCAGAAACAGCATATAATTCAGGATACGGTAGTGCTACATGCCTGAACGTGGGCATTATCTTTCTGTTTCATCAGAACACTCACGCTGGGTTGGTGTACAACAGATATACACCAGGGAAGGACTTCTTTCTTTCCACTGGATTAACCACCAGCTGGTCTCAAACATGCTCTCGCTGTGACTTTGAACTCCATCGATGCTCCCCCTGCACTCGCGTTGAAAAGCTCGAACCACGTAAAGATGAATAACCACGGTCCCTCCTTCACCATAAATCTGATCTAACAAAGCTCTCCTCTACAAATACAAAAGCATYGCTGGAAATAAATCACTGGTGTTCTCCTAATTATGACGGGAGATTTATTTTAAAGGAGAACTTGCGTCTGAAACATTGTGTGCATTGTCAGGGTGAGGCTTAGTTTGTCCCGATCATAAACTTTGCTTTGAATTTTTAAACAGGACCACGATGATGAAACACTTTTTTACAAGATCAAACAAAAAAGGCAACGCTTTCCAAACTCAGCATGAACAGCTTTCATCTTCTGAAAATAAAAGTCGTGGCTGAAAAACACTGTGATGTTTAAAAAATAGGGCATAATTTATAATGACGTGCCATATGTTTGAGTGGATAAATGTCTTATAGTGATGCTGCAGCCCGAGCAGCACCATCCACCTCAGGAGTCGGCCGTCCGTTTCAGGACAAAAACTAAAAAAAAAAAAGACAACTTGGTATTTTATTTAAATAACAAGCAAAACAGAAACACAAGTCAAACCAGAAAAAACTTCCTGTTGTTAGGTGTAAACAGTAAAGTTTTGTGATTTTTTATTCTTTTTTGGAGAACTTAGCATGTGCCAGTCTTCCGTGCTTTTATGGTGCAGTTCCAGGGGAACCGAGCGCAGTTTGGTRTGAATAAGCAGGAGATTTGGGAAATGTTCAGAGAGAGAGAGGGGATTTTTTTTCAAGCTGTTGAAGGTCATGGTTCCCCTTCAGCATATTAAATATTTCCTCTTTGGTAAATGTTTAAAACATGCCTTTCAGGAACTGGGATAAAGCATACAAAGCTCTGTTTTTTTTAACAAAAAAAGTGCATTTTTAAAATTGGTTTCTGCAGAGAAGGTTTGTGTTAGGGGAGCAACAATCCACGTGTCTGTGTCAAACCGTTCAATACACACTATGTATGAAACAATCCAGATTAAAAAATTACTTTATCAACTGACGATGCTCTGTGTTGAACGATCAGTGGATCTGTGTTCGACTACTCCACCTAGGCTGCATTGTCGAGCACAGATCCACTGAGAAACTTGCTGTTTCAGCAACATTTCATTTAAAAACTGGAGTTTTGAGGTTGAAAAATGTTCAGAATTAATTTAAATATATTACAAGTTAAGAAGGACATTTCTCCTTTTTTTGTACTGAAAATATATCAAACCGTGAGACTAAAGTATCGAACAAATCATGAATGTTTTGTATCGTGGCACCCCTGGTTTCTGTATATTAAAGCAGGAGTTGTGATTTATTTTTAAGAATGATTCAGACCTGAAGATCTTAGTGGGATTATAATAATCTGTGTTAAAAGACAAAAGCTGCCAAGATTATTAAAAACTTTAAGGTTTATGGGATTGTATCAAACCACCCAGGAAGTAGACACAATAGGAATTACAACTCCAGGTTAAACTAAGCAAACCAAAAAGTTATTCAGCATCATTTAAATCTTTTYATACTTTTGTTTAATATATATTATTTAGAATTTTGTATGCACTGCATGTTGTTGTGTAATTTTCGTTGCCTCAGCTGCTCCTTTAAACTCTGCACAGAGAAGCTCCAGTGGTAACCTCTGAACCTGGCTGCTGTCCAGCATTAATTTAATTGAAATGTTCCTTTTAAAAGGAAAAGTCTTCATATTGTAGCACCTTATAGTTTCTGTGAAGACTGCAAAAAATATCCACTTAAACAAGTTTTAAAATCTTATATCAGCCAAAAAGTCTTTTTGATCTTGTTTTCAGACTGATTTACTAAACAAGAACTGGTTGTGTAAGAATAATCATCTTGTTTTCAGAATGTGTCAGATTATTTGTCTTGTTAGTCTGAAGATTTGACTGAAATTAAGTCAAAAAATTTCTGCCAGAGGAGTAAAGAAATTTTACTTGGTAAGATTCTTGAAATACTTGATTTGACTCATTTTTTACTTAATTCAAGAATCTTGTTTGAGCATCATTCTTAAGGGTAAAACAGTTTCAATGCACCAGCCTCGGAGAGAGGCGGTCTAATGGGGTAAACTGACGGCCCGCCTCGATGTGCACACTTTTAGTTTTAATGCTGACTTTCTGTCTGGCTTGTGGGTTACTGCTGATGTGATGTAAACATCTAGTTTTCTGAGCCACAGCAAATGCAACTCCCCTCTGTGGGATGTGCGTTTCATCAGAGGCCGGCTGCARCTCCCATCACAAAAATATCAAATGGCACGACCAAGACCTTCCTCTCAATCTGTCAGGCCCAAACAGATTGAACAGCAGTATTTGGCATTCACAAGTGGCTTGTTACGCTGCCAATTGGGACGTAGTAAACACAGATTTGATCGCGGACGACTGTGACAACTGTTCTCCAAACGCTTGTCGTGCCACCGATGGTGAAAGGAACGCTGATGGATCGAGTCAGGCGCCACCGTTGTCCCTTAAGTGATGCACAAGCAAAAGCAGAAAAGTAAATAAACAACTAAAATGTCAGCACTTGGATGTCTCAGAGGCATTAGCTGCGCTCGCTTTTACATTCCAGCAGAAATGGGGGACCCTCTGCACGACAGCTAAATTTGGCCAGCCAGGCTCTTTTTCCCTGAAACTCATCGGTGAGGCTGAAAATCCTGCGGCTCCTCTGAGGGTCCACTTTACAAACAACTTTACCACTTTTACTTCTGCACAAACAACCAGCTCCGTTCCACACATATGCATTATTCAAAATAAGTGCAGATTTTTATCTGTCCTCGGCCCGATGTGCTTTTATGTGTCCAGTGACATCCGACTCATCTATTCTGCACGCAAAGTTTTGACCCGAGCGTGTTGTTTCATGTCTGGAGGAGTAACTTTAAAAGCAGAGAAAGGTTCATTTCTTGTTTGTACAAACTTCTCTGACCTGTCCTGATGCAACTCAGTGATCCAGGTGAGCTCAGTCTTATAAGAAGTACCTTCACATGAGCAACAGGTTAATCACTGTCAGAACTGGTTGTTCACATAAAAACAAGTCTCCTGRAAAAGAGACAAAAAGTTTCAACAAAGAAGAACTCGTCCAGATGACCTGCACGAATACATCCAGAGCATCACCACCTGCAGTTTGATTTAGCTGCACGCAAAATCTAACACTCATGTTTAATGTTAAAGCAAAMGGTTTCTAGCTTCAAATTAGCTTTTTATTTATTTATTTTTCACCACCTGATTTGTCAATTCAGACAAAAAAGGAGCAGCCGAATTTCTGCTTCCTGGTCTTCCTGTGAAACAGACCCCTGTCCCCGTCAGGGTCTGCTCTGATCCTCACAATATGCATTTCTGTTTGCAGTTTATCCAGAATAAAAAAGAGAAGGAATGTGTGGCGTGCAAACACTCCTTACGACTCAGGGAGAAATCTAAAAAACAACAACAAGCAAAAACAAACTGTGTAAATACCAACGATGATCAAATGTAAAAATAAAGATGTCACAGTAATTGCCGCAGGGCTGTGACATTTTGACAAGGGTGACAGCTGACGCAGTGAAAAGATCTGGCTGTAATGAGAGCTTTGCTACAAACACGAGACAAAGCTGAAGAGTTTGACGCCTGCATCTTTTTTTTTTCTCTCCCTCTGCAGAACTCCACGACTCAAAACACAAACTGACGGGTTCTTTTCAGAACTCCATTGTTGGGTTCAGTCTGTTGCCAAATGGCTCAGTTCTAACATTTAGTCAAAAGGTTTGACTCAGAGGTCAGACTGAGCCGTGTCATTCTTCAGTCAGAGTTAGGATTTAATCCAACAATCAGTCAAATTTAACCCACCTTTTTGGTCTAAAACAAGGGTCTGCAACCTTTACGATCAAAGGAGCCATTTCTGCTACTTAACTCACTAATATTTATTTTAATTTTTCTAGAGCCGCAAAACAGGCTACAACTGTGATTATCAATTGGTGGTCCATGGGCATTTTTGAGGCCTTTTCAGGAACCTTTATGGCCAGTGGAGGTGACATTATAAAAATAAAAAATATATATATCATGGATTTTATAATTTATTATTAACATTACACATCAGGACAAAAGAAAAGAYGATATTCACGTAAACAAGAAAAATACCGTATAGCTTTTACTGAATTTCACAACTAGTACAACTGAACTATTTAGGCATGTTTTTTTGTAATTATTATGTAGTCTTCAAATTTTTGAAAGGTAATTCTGATGGATTTGAGAAAAAGATCATAGAAAGAAATTGGATTTTTTTAAGTACACAACAGGCTAACATGCGCTAACATGTTTTACTTTTTGCATTAGTAGTATTGATCATGTACAGTATTTGCATATAAATTGATTTATGTTGTGGGTATCAAAAACAAATATATATATATATATACATATATATACATATATATATATAGCCACATGTGGCCCCAGAGCCGCAGGTTGCAGACCCCTGTTCTAAAATATAATCCAGGTCGAACTCATAATCCACCTGTTGAGTCCAAACATGACCCAGCTCTGAGTTACAAAAAGGGTTGTTTTGAACCCGGTGCTTTTGAGAGTGTTTGATGCTTTCACTGCACCCCAAGATCCCCGAACGGTTTTACAAACTCAGCACCGCACCCTGGCAAACAATAACACAACGAGCTCCTCGTTCTGACCACGACACAAGAGAGGGGTCACAGTCGTTGGTCGAGGATCGCCACAGATCTTCATTTGTCAGACGGAGGGCCCAACGCTTGCAGAAAAAGGTCTCGAGCTCATTTTGCCAGGCGGATGAAAAAGAACGCTCGTCTAACAGTAAACAAAGAGGGCAGCTCAGTCAACAGGGATATTATCAGCCCGTTCTGTAATTCATTCATTTCTGAGCGGAATAAATAAAAAGAGGACGACTTCAGTGTGCGGCTCACTGCAGCTCAGCAGTCAGGACGTGGCTTCATTTGACAATTCACTGGAGGAGAAAAGAAGAAGAATTCTGCTGTGTTTTGGTGAGTGGCTTTTCTAGAGCTGCGCAGACTGATTCTGAACTACTGAGCTAATTAAATTCTATTTAGATACGTTTTTATTTATGCAAATATAAAAAATAAACAAAAAAGAAGAAAAATCCTGCAAAACAAACTTCTTGATGGAATGCATTTTGCTTCTTGCCAGGGTTTGAAAGCAGAATCATCAGATTGAGTCAAACCATGTGAGGTCTCATGAGATGTTAGCTCTGAGGATGTGTTGAGGATGACTTTCAGCTACTACCACACATCATCAGTCAGATCTGTGGTTTTACTTCTGATTGGCTCAGCTGAGGTTTCCATCATAGGGTTAAATAAAGTTTAGTTTATGTTGAGTGTTTTTTTTACTCCCAGACAACCTGAAAACAAACTGAGGTCAGCTCAGATGCAACGTTCAGTTTTTCAAAGCAGAGAACTTGGTCAGACAGAAATAAAAGTACCAAACCACTCTTTGCATTTGGCAGCGGGAATTAATTTAAAACTGCCTCTTTTGTTTCTCTTATTACAGTAAGTGTCTACAAAGTCACATTTCCGCTGAAAGTGGAAACCGGCAGCGACAGATGCTGCAAATTATTACCCAGGATGCTAACGGCCCGCAGGCACAGATTGCACAGCAGCGAGGAACTTCCAGAGGAAGACGTTGTAAAACCACCGGCCCACAACCCCCACAGCAGCCATCTTCATCTGCCTCATAGAGAAACATCCTCTGCTTGAGTTTTGGCCAGAATTCAGTTCAAGAGGGAACACGACTAAGATTTAAACATCTAAGATGAGTAATCCTTAGAGGAAGAAAATTTGAGCCTCTTAAAACCATCTCCTGTGCTCTAATTATATTGTCTGGATTTTTTTCTTTCAAAGTTTGATAATGAGAGCTCTTGTCTGTGACTGATTACCACCTGCTGCTGTTGGTGAAAACATGATATTATTTTTGTGTGTATTAGTTGGGTTTGAATGAACGCTGAGAGCAACAAAACAAGTCTGGTTCTTTATGACTGGACTGCTTAGAAACTAGGGCTGGGTACAGGAACTGATTTAATCAATCATAGAACAATCGATTCGCAGGACATGAGATGGATTTTTCCACATGGCGTCTTGTGTGTGATGAAGCTGAGGTGTGTTTCTGTATTTGTGTCCCTCCTGGCTTGCCGTATGTTTACATCCGGTTGATTTTCAGTGCTAACGTTAGCTTCTGACAAGTTGTCTGTTAATAAAATGAATTTCACTGCAAAAACTGTCCATCTTATCAATCTTTTTTGATCTTGTTTTGAGACTGATTTACTAAACAAGAACTGATTTTGTAAGAATAATAATCTTGTTTTCAGAATGTGTAAGATTATTTGTCTTGTTAGTCTGAAAATTTGACTCAAATTAAGTAAAAACTTTCTGCCAGTGGAGTAAGAAAATTGTACTTGGTAAGATTCTTGAAATAAGAAAAAATGAGTCTAATCAAGTATTTCAAGAATCTTACCAAGTAAAATTTTCTTACTCCTTCGGCAGAAATGTTTGACTTAATTTGAGTTAAATTTTCAGGCTAACAAGACAAATAATCTTACACATTCTGAAAACAAAATTATTATTCTTACACAATCAGTTCTTGTTTAGTAAATCAGTCTCAAAACAAGATCAAAAAGACTTTGGCTGATATAAGGTTTTAAAACTTGGTAAGATGGACAGTTTTTGCAGTGTTGTATTTTGCAACACAGCTGAACTATTTTCATTAYWTAAAATCAGACTGAATCGAATCGAAGACAYGTTATTAATYGATTCAGATCCTTAGGAATMAGTGGCCTCGATATCCAGCCCCATTAGAAACAGCAAATATAAGATCTGCTGAACCAAAGCAAAGACTGTCAGAAACAACAAACAGATGAATGTGATCCGGCCTCCAGAGGTGAACACGTTAAACACAGTTCACAACATGCAATAACAGAGGTCGTGCCTCCCCTTATCCTTCGCTATGTAGCCTGCACACACACACATGCAGTGGCATGGAGGTGACAGCATTAGCTCAGGAGTGTTCTTCTGGAGGACAATTATTCTAAGTAGTTTTCCCATCAGCCCAAGCCACGAGCAGGAGACCCTTGGGTGAGCCAGAACCTTTTCTGGGGAGGCAATCGGGAGAATAGCCACTGTCCAATTTATTTGATAAGGCGAGTCGAGCTCAGACTTGCCAACAGATGCAGAGGGAGGAAAATTGGTGCCGCGCTGCAGCCCAGCCGCTGACATTTTTAAATCACTATGCATAGTGATTATAACAATATTTCAGTGGAGGTTAAGGGTTTATATTCAAAGTTTGGGGAGCAATGGCTGCCGACTTTCTGCAGCGACTCATCGGAGCTGAGATAGCAGAGCTGTCGCTCCTGCGCGCCACTGATTAGGACACAATGTAAACGAGCGGTYGAGCTTCCTTTCAAGGTGCAGACAATGAGAGATTGAGTTCGGAGATCTTCAGAAGCGGGCGGGTGATGTCAGCGCTGCTAATGTTCCCAACTTTTCCCCCTGGGGGGACTTCTATTTCAACTTGGACAGCTTTGAGTAAAACTAGCCGTCTCTGGGGGGTTTCCTCGCCCACGCACAAGCCTGAGTAAAAGAAACACCATCCTGCCTCTGGGGACGCACACATGTACTCCACTCACTCTGCGACAGAAAGGGTTCGGCCTCCATAAATAAATAAAAAGATTACGGTCTGCGACAACTCRTTCTGTAAAGCTGTGGATGTATAAAAGATTTAGATAAATAAAATTTACAATAAAAACTTAGTTTTCTTAAACATTATTATTTCTTTATAGCTGCTGGATGAAGAATTTAAACATAGAACAGGTTTCGAGTTTGACCAAAATAGTTATAAATCATATTTCTCAACGAAGAATTAGATTTTAGTCTAAAACTCTGACATAAAGGTGGCGATATGAGTTCCTCTAAGGAAGAATAAGCTTTTAATTTGAAGGTTTTTTGTGTTTATCTGAGGAGGTTTCTGCTGAATTCTGAATGTGGCCAAGTTTAATCCTGCTGCTTTATAAAAGTTACTTTTAAAAAGCATTAACCCAACAGTTCTGAATGAACCAGCTCCATCCTGCAGGAAAAAAAAAATGAAATAATCACAAAACAAAAAGTTGCATTTGTTCATTTAAAACAGGAACCAGCAGGAGCTGSTTGTGTCTGCATTGGTAGAAATCTGTGATAACTTAGAAAAAAATGTTTTTGAGGTTAAATTATTACTCAGTCCCTGTTTTAATGCAAACTAGAAACGTTAGAGAACTTTTTATGGCTTTTAAATCTGATGAAATATCCATTTTATGATTATTTGACAAAAAGTGGAGATGCTGTGTTCTGCTGTATAATTATTTTCAAGCCCTCTGGCACAAAAAAGCTGAAAAATGTGTCTGTGGGCACAAAGTAAGAACATTTGTGACTATTTCATGTTTTTTTTTGCCTTGAAACAAGTTGAAAAAGCAGCATTAGCAGTTTTGCAGTACCATGACTTTGCTAGTTGGACTCAAAGCATTTCATCAAATAATGCTGCAACAGGTGTGACTTACCTGTCTGCCCACTAGCCCCAACAATCTAACACTGAGTATTTATTGATGAGCTGTAAAATAAAATTCTTCAGCAGGTGGGTTGGCCTTAAGGCCTCAGACCAGTCTCTCTTAAATGGGACATATCTGCAAAATCCAGTTTTTTAGATGTTAAATAGATTTTACTGTGGACTTGGAGTCACTAGGAGGCAGAAAAGTTGAATTTAGTCTCTCCTCTTTGTACTCTGTTTGGGTCAGATTGTTCAGCCCGTTCAGGTTTGTCTATTTTCTATGACGTTTTCTGAACTTTTATATTAAATTATCTGCGACAAAAGTGTCAAATAAGGTCTGGACCAACTACAATTTCCTTGTCCTAATTCTCCTCTGGTTCTGGGTCAGACTCTGGCTCCAACTTGACATTTCTGCAAGCTAGAAAATGCTAACCCCCTCTCTCAACCAGGAGTGGACCGGTCTGGAAGCTGGAGGGGGCGGGGCTCGAAGGAACAGTAACAAAATGAGCTGTTTTGTTTCACACARCAGAATAGGGGTGAAAGAGGAGATGTGAAAAGAAAGGATTTAAAAGCAGGATATTTCTACTTTAAAAATCAATGCATTATCTGCAAAAGATTAAAGATGGAAACTAAATATGACCAAATTAAATATTTCTACCGCTGAATTAGACTTCAATAAACATAACAAAAAGGTTAAGCAAACAACTGCAACACTATRTTAGATGTAGTCCATCAAAAAATGTCAATTATCCTGCAGCAAATGACAGCTATCCACCTGGGAGCAGCTCTGAGCCWTCAGACACCCCCTTACCTTGCATTTCTGTCCCTTTCAAATGTAAATCTGCCTTTATTTTCCCTTTGACACAGAAATTCCTCCCTGAACACCATCAGTATATCAAACCGGTAGACAAAAAGAGGAGCTCCTCATGAGGAAACAGATAAATGAGTTTAAGCTCTGATGCAGACAGTGTTACGGCCAAGATGGGAACACGTACAGTTTCTTCATCACWGCGATGCCTCTGAGCCTCTGGGTCTGAACAGAACCGAAGTAGTCGTGGGGAAACATGCAGACATCTTTCCTCATAGAGATAAAATGGAAAATTGGAGACCTCTTAAATATAATTTAGACAAAATATCACATTACAAAGAAATCATGTCTTAACGTAGATGTGATTATCTGTCAAAACGTCGGTGCTGRGATAAATCCAGGTGGACCAGAAGTCTGTTAAATGAGTTTCCTGCAAAAACAGGAAAATACTTATCAGACCCAAAAGTATCAGTCTTCTGCCTTCAGAGAAGAAACTAATGGATTTCTACCAATCAATTTCATTTTCCCAGTGCACTAAAACCAAACACAACCCTGGTGACGAGTTTCTGTCTCTGCTGCCAGAATCAGAAAAGTTCGTAGTCTTTAAATAAAAGCTCTGGGTAATCAGCGGAGTGAAAAGATATCTGTTCTTATTTGTAATTTCCAATGACAGCTCAACAGGTGTTCGCTTTCTCTCTCCGGGTCAGAGCCACCAGTCAGTGCCCACAAACAGATGCTTYTCCAACAGGCACTTTAATCGGCTTTTCCATTTATTCAGTTCAAACACGAGCCTGAAGGAAGAGAAAGACTCRGGAAATTGATTGAGACAAATGTAAAATGATGTGCCGAAAACACGACAACTACCCTTTGGCTTTTTTTAGACAGATGATTCATTGTGCTTCTGAAAAGAAAACCATAAAAAGAGCCCAACAGCAGAGTAAAACTGGCTTTTATCTCATGACAAATAACCCAGATACAGATTTTGAGAAATATAATGGTGACTCTGATCTATCATAACATCTTTTATGACCAGAAAAGTTATTTTGTGTTACGATCAGAACAAACTATCATGTTCAAAATTAAAGCAAAAGTGCTGAAAAGTCCCTGAAACTYGGGCAAGTAAGTTTTAAGACATCTTCCTCAGGGTTTTACCTGCAGAGCAGAGATAAACTTTAGACAGAATAAGGACCTCGGGCTTCTAAAATTAATCTAAAGTTAGAGCTCTTAAATAAAAACAACACTAACAGTTCACTGATTCAAGAGAATTTATTGTATTTTTAACAGACTGGCAGTTTTGCTTTAGGCATTTATTGACTTTTTCATTATTTTCTGTATATTTTTGCCTTTAAGGGTCATTATATGAACTCCATATGCAAATTAACAAAATTACTACTTTTTTTAGGAGCTTAAAATGTATTTTTTTAAACCAACAAATGACATCACAGCAGCTGTGTAAATCAGGGGCGGAGCTAGATTTTTTTTTTTTTGCAAAAGGTGGCACGGAGGTGGCCAAGTTGTTATCTGGGGGAGCACGTATAAAGGAAACCACCCTAGCTATAATTTAGACATTTTAAGACTAATTGAGCTGAAATTTGTTGTGGTGAAGCCAAGAATGATTGCTAGTCCCAATTTAAGCTAACTGCTAATGCTAATTTTACAAMGTGCTATAATTCARCCATTAAATACGCWGCTGAATATTTATATAGTAGCAGCCAAGAATAATCTTTAACAAAATCTGAATGTAAATATAAAATCCAAGATGGCCACYAAAGCTWATTTCAAATAGTTGGACCTCAGCCATTTTTAAGGCGATACTGAGCTGAAATTTGACCCAATTTTAAGCTTTTAAAGATATTAAGCTGAAACCTAGCGCGGTGGTAGCTGAGTATGATGCCCAACATATATTAAAATCAAATAAAAGAATCTAAGATGTTCACCAAAGCTAAATTCAAATGGCTAAATTTCAGCTATACTTTTATACATATTGAGCTAAAATTTGGTGGAATTGTTGCTTTTATATTAACTCAGCGGTTTAGAAGTTTTTTTCACACACTGATAGGTTCMTTTTACACTAGATAATACCACTATATAACAAATATTTACTTTGTTTTAGTTCTAACTGACCATATTTCATTGCTAAATGCAGTCCCCACCCCAACTTGTCAATCACTTGGAGGTGGAACCTGTGGTGGCCGCTRGGTGCTAGGGGTRGCCCTTGCCAGCCTGGCCACCYCTCTGGCTCCRCCCCTGGTRTAAATCTATTTTCTACCTTTATTGTTCCATTTAAAAAGTAATTTTAAGTTTGTAATTAACTATGAATTCTTCCTGTCTAATCTTCTATATCCACACAGTCAGGACTATTTTAAATCACTTTTAGTTTTGACAAAGTGCAGTTCTKCCAATGTTAGGTGTCATCACACATGATGCTGGTAAAATTTATCTAAAATAAATTAAAATCCAACTGAAAAGAACATCATGACTGATTTAAAAATAACTCATTTGCTTTGTGCTTTWATAAACATCCACCAGCTGTGATTCAGTCAAATAAGATAAGCTTTAAACTAAAATATAAAATATACACCCAACGGGCTAAAYGGCTGAATGAATAAAATTACAGTGTTAGTTGAGAGCTCAAAATCATCTGATGATACAAGATTTCAAAAGCTGGAGATAAACGCCTGATAAACAAAGAACACAGAAAAATGAAGATATGAAAATCTCAAAAATTAACTTATTTTGCATGAAAAAAGCTTGGATTTTCAGGAGCACCTCCACTGCTGCCAGGGCAATTAGTTTCATGGATTGTTGAAAGGTTAGCAGCGATCCATAACTTCTAACTTCTAAAGTCAATTAGGGACAAACAGCATTTACTGGCAGCACTGTGGCGTCTTCAGATCAGCCCGAGGGCGACTCATTAAAATGCAAGCAGCGTGATTGTGCTGCTGCTCCAAACAGGCAGCGTCATTTTCCTCTTCTGAGTAATCATCAGCAATCACACGTTAAGGTAAAATTAAWGTGTATCAGAAAAAGCATTTGGTTTGTCGATAAACAGGAATCAAGATGTTTCTTTTTTTCCTTTCACACTATATTGTCTTGGTGGAGGTTCTGGTTGAAGACGACCGTGCTGCAGACAAACAGGGCATCGCCGGAAATTGTTCTGCTGTTAGTGGAAGAGCACGAGGACAGAAATGTCGAGAGGCAGTGGGACACGTGGAGTGAGGACGGAGTGACCCCTGAAGTAAGACCTTTATGAGAAAATATACTTAAAATTAAAATTTTAACATGTTTGTATGAATTTGAGGCACATGATTGTAGCTGCTGACGGCTGAGGACGCCGCGGCAGTCGGAGCTGATGAAAATGGGATTATTTCTGTACAGTTATGACTTCTCCATCCATCTTTACGTGCACTCTTGCCTCCCTGCCCTTTCACCAAAGAGCAGGGATGGCGATGCCACATTAATTTCAGGAAGATATAAATGTCAGGTTGAGCACTTAAAAACAATGAAATATCAGTTTCTCTCCTTTGCATGCTGACTGAGGCCCGGATTTACCTAAAGATCACCTCTGAAGAACAAACAGTTAAGGATTTTCACTCACAATTAAAGCCAAGTTCGTTGAGTTTTCCATTAACAGTTCTGAAAACAAAAGTGCCCCCCCCACCCCCCACACCTCCCATTGCTTGATGCTCCTTTCGGTCATAAAACAAACTCACTTTTACCCCCCATTTAGCTTTMCAGCCTCGCTTCAGCGCTCAGCCTCTTCCAACCTGCGAGCGTTTAATTAAAGCYTTTTCTCCATGCAGCCGAAGCTTCTCGGTGTAATAAGCACAACAGCTTGTACAGATCATCAGGTTGTTTGAATGCGGCCTTTGAAACGGCTGGAAATGGTGATGCTGTTTGTTCAGTTTGTGCCTCCTGCAATAACAATATGTTACATCGACGCTACGAAAAGTAAAGCTGCGCTTCCAAAAATGGAAYAGAGAGCAGCGGGCGCAGCTTCAACGTGTTTCTGGATGTAACTGACAGATGATTAGGAAAAAATGAAGAGGAAGTATATTTTGTGGAACAGCAAAAAGACAGAAATTGACACAACGGTACTTCAGATTCGGTCACTCTGCCAGAAAATACAATTTATTTCTGTTTGCTGCAGAAAGCAGAGAGGTCCTGAAATTGGACACATTTAATTTAGCAGGTATTAGCTAAAATTGAATGTAGTACCGAAGAGCCATTTAAACAGGGTTGTATAAAGTACCTCAAAGTAATACTTGAGTAAATGTACAAATATCTTGTCATAAAAAGACTTCGGTTAAAGTTAAAGTCGTCTCTAAAAATATTACTTGAGTAAAAGTCTTAAAGTGTCTGATATTTTTTGTACTTAAGTATAAAAAGTAAATT